>NC_084794.1:125632053-125935084 GCF_963169125.1 Humulus lupulus
TTACTAGTGAAGGTTAATTCATAACTAAATTATGAATTTGAGCTCAAAAACCTCTCAGTCCCAAAAGTCAACCCTTAAGAGAACCATCATTCAATCTCTTGCGAGAAGGCATAGATTCCATATCTGTATACTATGTCCCCAGCCATCTACATTAATGAGTTCCCAAAACAAAAGTTTCTAGCCTGATCATTTTGACAGACCCTAACAAGTGAATCAAAGAACTCATATAACATAAACATGAGTTCATAGTAACTTCAGGATTAAGATCTATTTGTATATGATCATCAGTTGATATATTTATTTAATACTTCAAAATGGTATTTAACTAAGTATTAATAAACATATCTGGTCCAGTTCTATATATTCTCTAATATATAAAGCACCTCTACTAAAGTGTCCTACCACATTAGTGATCCGGATCTAGATCACATGTATTCATAATACTAGTGGACCGTACTTGCAGTAATTAATCTAAAGATTCCATAACTTTATTTTACTGCAAACTATTCAAGTTCATTTATCTTAAACACAATCCTCCCGTACCAATACGTGTTTGAGATCACATATATGAACTTAGGAATTTTCCTGATATTTACTTAATATTATCACAGAATAATATAGTCCACAAAATATATGCATAACAAATTCAATTCATTTATTTATTTCATAAAACAATGTCTACTACATATGCTTTCAGGGCACAATTCCCAACACCTTGAACACGAGCTCGGGTGAGATACTCAGCTCGTGGAAACCTGGACAGAGCGCATACTAAAGGATCCCAAGAGATCCGGAGGCTCTTTATACGCTCATTAATGCCCAGGCTGCATCACATATCTATCATTTATTATCCGAGAAAGCAGAAGTATATTCTATTATGTTATCAAATCATATCCCAATTTTAATGGGAATAATATGTATTAATTATATACCTTACTTAATTACGCATTTTATTTACGCAGTTACCCAAACCCGTCCATGGAATTCCCTTATAAATACTAGGAATATTGGACATAAAAATGGGAGAGCCATTTTTTGTATTACCGAAACTCTACGGAAATAGAGAGAGAAAAGTAATAATATCGACTAGTGGACTAGGTGAATTTTAACCACTGAACCACGTAAAAGTTGTGCGTTCTTGAGAGAGTGTTTACTATTTCATTACGGTTTATAATCTAGCACTAATCTACCCGTTTAATTTCTTAATACACTGTTGGTGAAAAACCACGTTAACAGTTTGGTGCTTTCATTGAGAGATAGTTAGTGCTTCGCAAGTTTCAATTGACTTTCATCATTGTTCTCACTCGATCGATGCATGATAATGAGATGGAATATTCTGGTGGGTAGGAGGCCCATCATACCATTGTTCCCCAATGAAAGGGGCCCGGATGTTCAGCAACGTTCGAGAAAGCAACCGGTGGGTCAGGATGACATTGGGAGTTCAGCATCACTATTGCCAAATCCTAATCTAGGATACCTAACTATAGTCGAGATGGAAAATGCTCAGTTAAGGAGCCATATTGCTAGGGAAAACAGGCTGATTGAGGAGGTCTTGGCTCGGTTACCCTCTCTGGCAACTGACATTAATGTTGGATAGAGGAAAAGTGGGTCTCATAAGTCCCACAGGAATAACCGGTCTAAACCGAGTCGTTTTGACAGAACTGCCACTTTGAGTTCTGCGCCTTCAGGGAAAAACCACCAGAATGCTCAGCCCACTGATCATCATAGGGGCCATCATCAGCATGTCAGTCGGTTGGTCAGGACTACGGCCCCAAGCTCTATGTCTTCTTCACAGATTCTCAAAAATGCCCATAATAACCCTCGAGGAGGGGCTGGGACAGGCTCACAAAGGGAAAATGCTAAAGCAAATCCCTCTGTGCCACAGTCAGAGCCCTAGGCACAAAGAACTAAGGACATTGGGATAGAACCAAGGCGGGCTAATTTAGTCCGTCTTGATGGAACTAGGATAACCTCGTCGATAAGGCATCCCCCGTCTCCTGCAAGACATCCAACACCATCTCGCCCTTAACGAGATGTTCCTGCTCGTGGGAAAAGTAGGAGAAATCAATCCCCGTCCGTAAATACTTACGCCCCCACGCACGCTTGTTGAGAATCCAGGTCCTCGATCTCAACCGCGAGCAGTGAGTTTTGCAAACAGAAGTTATTGGATGGAGAGCTAGTGTGGAGGCAGGTCTGAGAGCAACTTGAGGAATCACTTGAGTTCAGTAGATGGTCCTCGATATGATCCACAGCCTGAGCTGCGTGATCATTTGAACTCACATAGAAGGTATCTAGCTCGAGATGAGGATGTTAGCTATACTCGGCATGAGGGAGGTCCATCCATTGTACGCGACAATGGGAATGTCCCTCATAACCAAGCTCGAACTTGGAGGGACAACAACCCGTGGAATGTGTATAACAGGATGGGAGCTGTTGAACAACCCCTAGCTAGCCTAGGGACGAGGGACCAAACCCTTGAAAGACTCGCTCTAATGGAAGAGCAAATGAAAAGACTTTTATTTGGGAAGGAAAAGGACAATTGTGACTCAAATGAGGAGCTCGAACCTTTTGCTCTAAACATTGCAGCGACAACATATCCTATTGGTTGTAGGATGCCGCACATGCTGATGTTTGATGGAAACGGAGATCCATCTGATCACCTCAGAATGTTTAACACCATGATGATGGTCCAAAATGTCGGGCTCGATCTAAGGTGTATCTTGTTCCCTGCAACTCTCGTCGGACCTGCCAGGCAGTGGTTTAAGCAATACAAGAGGCATTCGATAAGCTCGTGGAAGAAATTTTCCTCCGAGTTTAAAAGAACATTCCTAGCTTCGCAGGCAGCTCGTGTTGAGGTCGATTCATTGTCCAATGTAAAGCAACAACTTGGCGAGACATTGAAAGCATACCTGAGCATATTTTCCAATGTTGCTGCACGAGCTAGGGATGTTGATGATAACTCCAAGCTCATGGCAATGAGAATGGGAATCCTCGTAGGGGTGACCTATGGCAAGAACTCCAAAGAAAAGGAATTAAAAGTGCAGATGAATTTCTGGCCCGAGCTTAGGAATGGATAAAATTGGAGGAGGCACGAGCTTTTGTCGTGGGAACCAGCCAGACCCCTGTCCAACCCATTGGAGCGGTAACAGATGTTGCAGCTACGACTCAAATCGTTACCCAGAATGACCAAGGGGTAAATTACAAAAGGAAGGAGAATGGTGAGGGCGACCAGAATAGGACGAAGAAGAATAAGTTTGTGGAGAAGTTCAAGCCCATTTACGCCACTTATATTGACCTATCAGACACCCGAGAGCGTATCTTTCTGGCTAATTCTAATCGCCTCCCATGGAAGAGGCTAGAACCTTTAAGGAACCAGAGGGCAAAAAGAGATCCTTCAAAATTGTGCCGATTCCACAATGACATCGGTCATAACACTGATGATTGCCAACAGTTGAAGGATGACATTGACTCTCATTCGAGCTGGACCGTTGGCCCAATACGCAGGAAATTGGGTAGTTCCCAATAAACCTGCTAGGCAGACTTCTTAGTCAGCTCCAGAAGCTCTGATAGGCCAACCTGGAGCTCAGATGAATCAGCTCGACCCTCCCCCAATAGTAGGAGGAGATATAACCACTATTTCCGGAGGACCTCATTTGGAGGGCACGAGCAGCAGGGTCCAAAAGAAGTATATCAATGAGTTGAAGGCCCATAATGGCGTGAAATTCACCCCAGAGCAACGATTATTGAAGTAACAACAGTTGGAAAAACAACCAATCATTTTCACGGAAGAGGATGGCAGCCACGTGAAATTCCCACATAATGATCCGCTGGTGATAACAGCGCAGCTCACCAATCGAATAGTACTAAGAATACTAGTGGATAACGGAAATTCGGTGAATTTACTTTTCAGGTCCACCCTGGAAAAAATGGGATTGTCCATATCCGATTTGAAGGCCACCTCAATGACTCTGTACGACTTTTCAAGTGAAGGAACATCCGCCATAGGGACAATCAGACTAGTGGTGATATTAGGAGAAGGGTCACGAACTGTCTCCAAAATACTCTAGTTCGTAGTAATCGATTGTCTGGTCGTATACAATGTGATTTTGGGCTGACCCGTGCTGATGGCATTCGAAGCCGTAACCTCGATCTGACACCTGGAAATGAAATTCCCCTCAACTTCAGGGATATGCACAGTCAGAGGAGACCAACTCGCTGCCAGAGAATGCTATAGCATTTCTATGAAGGGAAAGTCACAACCTAGGCAGCATGCCATGGTCATAAGTGAGGAAGGTGAGGAGTCCCAAGAAATAGAAGTCACTCATGGGACGGAAGAACCTCGAGAAGAAGATGGTGAGGTCGCCCAAAGTGACGACATCGATCCGCAAGTAGGCAAAGATAGGTCTAAGCTCAAAGCCATAGAAGAGTTGTAAAAATTGGAAAAAAATCTTAAAGAAATAAGGAGCTGGTCGATTTTTTACAAAAGAACCTAAATTTTTTCGCATGGTCGCACGAGGATATGGTGGGAATCAGTCCGAGTATAATAATGCACACCCTAAACTTGGACGAGAGGGTGCCTGCAAAATCCAAAAAATGGAGGATTTTGGGGATAGTACGGGCTGAAGCACTAGAGAAAGAAGTAGCTCGGCTACCAAAATGCGAGTTTATTAGGGAAGCAAAATACCCGATCTGGGTTACTAATCCCGTCCTGGTCCCGAAGCCAAACAAGAAGTGGAGAACCTGTATTGACTTCTCCCAACTCAACAAGGCTTGTCCTAAGGACTGTTTCCCATTACCAAGGATTGGCAGTTGGTAGACACCACATCAGGTCACGAGCTCATGTCTTTCATGGATGCGTATTCAGGATATAACCAGATCGTGATGACCCTACAGACCAAGAGCATACCAGTTTCATGACCGAGCATAACATATATTGTTACAAAGTTATGCCATTTAGATTGAAAAATGTCGGGGCTACATACCAACGCTTGGTCAACAAAATGTTCGCTAACTAGATAGGGAGAAACATGGAGGTATATGTTGATGACATGCTTGTCAAGTCAAAGATTTCCAATAACCATGTATCCGACATGGAAGAATGTTTTGGAATCATGAGAAAATATGACATGAAGCTGAATCCCTAGAAATGCACTTTCAGGATGGTATCTAGAAAATTTTTGGGGTTCATAGTCAACACAACGGGGATGGAGGAAAATCCTGAAAAAATCAGATCGTTGTTAGACATGCCTTCACCCATGTAACGCCCTACTACCTTAGAGCCGTTACTAAGTGAAGTGAAAATGTGCAATCAACTCGCTAAACGAGGTTTTTAAAACAAAAGTGTGATTAAGTGAAAGTCTAGGCTGTAATCTTTAAAAAGTTACTCTATTTCATTAAAAGTTTAAGAGTTTAACATTCGGGATCCCATAACTCAGTTTATAAAACATTTACAACTCAAAGCAAGATTATAAGTAATTAACCATCAAAACAAGGGTTTATACAGCCATTTCTCAAAAATGTCCCCAATCAAGATAGTCGGGCAGACTGAACATGTATGCGCCGCCCCCACGCCCTCCATACTCATGGCTGGTTGACTTTCTCTTTGCCCTTACCTGCAACACAGAGCACCCGTGAGCCGAAGCCCAGCAAGAAAACTCAAACAGTACATAACACATGCTTAATATACAATCACTACAGTAGATGTCTCAAATCTAGTCAGACAATTCATACAACCTAACACATATACGGCCATGCCGTCCTAGAAGCATTACCAAAGCCTGGGATCTCAGTCTACACCGTATGGATATCCCAGGTATCCACTGGGGTCTCACCCTAACCACGAGCACTCCATGTACTAAGTGGTATTCTCGGCCCCACTGCCGTTCTCGGCCTTCGCCGTTCTCGGCCATTCACCGTTCTTTCAACTATAATTGCATATAGCATTCGCATTCAACATTCAAACATATAATGGTATATTTAGAGCTATAGCCTAGCAAAAATATAATCTAGGGCCGCACCCTGCAACAATTCAATGGGCCCAAGCCCTGCAACACGGGTACTACAGTTCTCTTACCTGTATCCCGAGCTTTCGATGCCCCAAAGCCGCGAGCACGGTCCTCTACCCCGAGCCTCTCCAAAGACGTAGTCACAACACATATGAAACATCCTTTATCACTAACCAATCCAAGCCCACTTCCCGGGACCAATCCCACACTCTCGAAACCCCCAAATCCCTAAAACAATACACCGAAGACATCCCCCGAACCCCCGGAGCAAAGGCTCAAAATTGCAAAATCCCATGCTCTGAAATTGGCCTAGCGCCACGGTGCTGCCCTAGAGGGCCGCGACGCTCAGCAAGTCAGAGGGCTCGCCCTGCCCAAAATCAGCCTCACGCCGTGGCGCCCAAGAACAGGGTCGCGGCGCTCCTTCGCGAGCCCAGAAATCTGGGTTTTCCCCTGCGTTTCCCCGAACCAAAACCCTCCCAAATCATCCCAAACTCACACCTAAGCCCCAAAACCAACTCAAAACCCCTAATAGACCACACAACAACCTAAAAACATCATAACCTAGCACAATTACACAATCATTCACAAAATTCACTCTTGAGTTCCATGCCTTAGTAATTCAAACCAGAAAGTTAAAAGCTTAAACCCAAACTCAAACCACACTTCAAATTCCCTAACCCATAACAGAAATAAACTTTGCAATTACACAGAATCCTTACCTTGAGTGAAGAATCCAACCTTTAGCTTCCTTACTTCCAGCTCCAAACCAAGCCCTATAATTCCTCAAGCTGAATTCCCACAAAACCAGCCACAACTATCTCTGAATTTCCATTCTTCTTTCTAAAATCAAACTTAAAACTCAATAAAATAAAAGCAGTTCTTACCTCAGGGCAATCTTGGACTAAACTTGATCTTGGTCACTTCAAATCTCTCAATTCTCCTCCTAGGGCTCAAATTCAGCTACCTTCTTCCTTTTTCCCCTTTCTTTCTAGTTCTTTCTTCCAAATTCAGCATAAACTAGGATATTACCAAGTCTAATACGTATTCCTTTCTCCATCAGCTGAAACTTATCTATCCTTAGCCAATTGACCATTCTACCCTTCCTTTAATATCCCTTTCCTAGCTAACCTCAAGGGTTCTCTTGTCTTTTCTTATCTATTACAATTCTACCACTTCTTCCAACCAAGTTTGTTACTCTCAGCGGTTACTAACGGTTACACAAGTTACCAAATTACCAGTTACCATTATCTCCCAAGAACTAAATTACAAAATCCCCGGAATACCCCTAGGCTCCTCCCGAGCCTGGTATAAAATCCCGTTGTGACTTTTGAGTTATCTAGCTCGCTAGGACCGTCTCGGTACGTGCATCACACTGGTATCACCACACAGACGTGGTACAAATCACACAATACAATTATCGCATTCATGCCCTCAGTGGGCTAAAATTACCAGTTTACCCCCATCATGCAAATGGGGCCCACATGCATATTTATACCACCTAAACATGCATCCTAGTCACATAATCATTTAAATTCATATATTAACATACTAATTCACTTATTGCCCTCCAGGCATGCTAATCAAGGTCCTAAACCTTATTAGCAACTTAGGGTGTTACAATTATCCCCTCCTTACAAGAATTTCGTCCTCGAAATTACCTGAACAACTTGGGATGCCGCTCCCGCATATCGGACTCAAGCTCCCACGTCGCCTCTTCACAACACTTTGACCAAGGCGATGGTCTTGCTCCGCAAGACTTTTGTCCTTCCTATCAAGGATCTGAACAGGCTTCTCCTCGTATGATAGATCCTGATCCAACTCCAAGTTCTCATAGCTCAATACATGAGTAGTATCCAATACATATTTCCGAAGCATGGACACATGAAACACGTTATGAACCCCTGATAGAGCTGGAGGCATTTCTAACCTATAAGCCACCTCACCAACTCGTTCCAGAACCTCAAAGGGGCCAACAAACCTGGGACTCAGCTTGCCCCGAACACCGAATCGTTTCACTCCTCTCAGGGGTGAAACTCTGAGGAATACATGATCGCC
Organism: Humulus lupulus; assembly: GCF_963169125.1. NCBI lineage: Eukaryota > Viridiplantae > Streptophyta > Magnoliopsida > Rosales > Cannabaceae > Humulus > Humulus lupulus. The sequence continues at coordinate 125,640,114 of NC_084794.1, forward strand.
GATCTGAAACTCCACATTCCTGCGTCTTAGATCCGAGTAACTCTTCTGACGACTCTGGGAGGCGAGCATACGAGCTCTAATCTTCTCAATTGCCTCATTGGTCCTCTGAACCATTTTAGGACCTAGATATCTTCTCTCCCCTGTCTCATCCCAGTGTATCGGTGACCTACACTTTCTCCCATACAACATCTCATATGGAGCCACTCTGATAGTCGCTTGATAACTATTGTTGTACGAGAACTCAATTAATGGGAGATACTTACTCCAAGATTCCCCAAAATCTAACACACAGGTTCGAAGCATGTCTTCCAGTATCTGGATTGTCCTCTCAGACTGCCCATCTGTCTGAGGATGGTAAGCGGTACTGAACCATAGATGTGTGCCCATTGCCTTCTGCAGGCTCTCCCAAAACTTGGAGGTGAAGGTGGGGTCTCTGTCGGATACTATCGACCTCGGAGCCCCATGAAGTCGAACAATTTCCTTCACATAAAGCTCAGCATACTGCTCCACAGTACAAGTTCTTCTCACAGGTAAAAGTGGGCAGACTTAGTATACCTGTCTACAATCACCCACACTGAATCATGCTGACCCAAAGTCTTTGGTAATCCAACCACAAAGTCCATCGCAATATCCTCCCATTTCCACTCAGGAATCCCTAGAGGCTGCAACAACCCTGCTGGCCTCTGATGTTCAGCCTTAATCTGCTGACAAGTTAAGCACCTTGCCACAGAGTCCACCACATCCCTCTTCATGCCTGACCACCAGTATAAAACTTTCAAGTCTTGGTACATCTTCGTAGTACCCGGGTGTAAAGAGTAGGGAGTGGTGTGAGCCTCATCTAGAATCTCTCGTCGAATAACTGGATCAGTCGGAACACAAATCCGTCCTTTGTACCTCAGTAGGCCCATCTTCGAGATAGAGAAGTCCTTAATCGTTCCAGCCAGGACATTCTCCCTACGCTCAACTAACTGGGGATCCTTTCCCTGTGCTTCCTTAATCCTCTCAAGGAGCGTGGACTGGAGAGTTATGTTGGCTAACTTACCAACCACTAACTCAATACCTGCCCTGGCCATCTCCTCAGCCAGTCTATTTGATATCTGCCTTGAACCATACAACTGACCTGGGCCCTTCCAGCTCAATGCATCAACCACTACATTAGCCTTTCCAGGATGATATAAAATGTCACGATCGTAATCCTTTACCAACTCTAGCCACCTCCTTTGGTGCATATTCAAATCTTTCTGGGTAAAGAAATACTTTAGACTCTTGTGATCAATGTATATCTCGCACTTTTCACCATACAGATAATGCCTCCACACCTTAAGCGCGAATACCACTGCAGCCAACTCCAGGTCATGCGTGGGATATCTCTGCTTGTACTCCTTTAACTGCCTTGACGCATAAGCTATAACCTTCCCAGATTGCATCAACACACACCCCAAACCCTGTCTAGAAGCGTCACAATAGACCACAAATTTCTCATTCTCTGTCGGCAGACTCAACACTGGTGCAGTAATCAATCGCCGCTTCAGCTCCTTAAAGTTATTCTCACACCGATCTATCCACACATACTTAGTCTTCTTCCTTGTCAACTCTGTTAATGGAGTAGCAATTCTGGAGAATCCCTCTACAAACCGTCAGTAGTACCCTACTAATCCAAGAAAACTTCTGACTTCAGGAACGCTGCTCGGTCTAGGCCAATCTCTCACTGCCTCTATCTTACTCGGGTCAACCAGTATCCCCTCCTTACTAACGATATGGCCCAAGAATGTAACTTGCGGTAACCAGAACTCGCACTTCCTAAACTTAGCATACAGCTTATGCTCTCTCAACTGCTGCAATACCAGGCGCAGATGATGCTCATGCTCTGTCTCTGACCGGGAGTATACTAGTATATCGTCGATGAACACAATTACAAGCTTATCCAGGTAGTCCTTGAAAATTCTATTCATCATATCCATGAAAGCTACTGGGGCATTGGTTAATCCAAATGACATAACCAGAAATTCATAATGCCCATACCTTATCCGAAAAGCTGTCTTCGGTATGTCCTCCTCCTTGATTCTTAACTGATGATAGCCTGACCGAAGATCGATCTTTGAAAACACCGTACTCCCCTGAAGCTGATCAAACAGATCATCAATCCTAGGCAGTGGATACTTGTTCTTAATGGTCAGCTTATTCAACTCCCTGTAATCAATGCACATCCTAAGCGACCCATCCTTCTTCTTAACAAATAGCACTGGAGCACCCCAAGGCGAGAAACTCGGTCTGATGAACCCCAAATCCAATAACTCCTGTAGCTGAATCTTCAGTTCTTTTAACTCTGTTGGAGCCATTATGTAGGGAGTCCTGGAAACTGGCTCCACCCCCGGTGCCAACTCTATGACAAACTCAATCTCCCACTGTGGCGGCAACCCTGGCAAGTCCGCTGGAAATAAGTCTGGGAACTCACATACCAATCTGGTTTCACTCGGTCCCACTGTCACCACCTTAGAAGTATCTACAACACTCGCCAGGAATCCTATGCAGCCTTCCTGCATCAGGTCTCTAGCCTTCAGCACTGAAATCATAGGCACTCGCGGTCCATTCACCGTCCCCACAAACACAAAAGGCACCTCACCTTCCGGTTCTAAGGTCACCATATGCCGCTTGCAATCAATCGTTGCTCCATATCTCATTAACCAATCCATTCCTAGTATCATATCAAAATCATCCATATCTAATTCAACCAGATCAACAAACAGTTCCCTACCATCTATCTCTACTGGTAATGCTCTAACCCATCTCCTAGAGACTACCAGTTCTCCTGTTGGCAACAAAGTCTGAAAATTCCTAGCATACACAATACTAGGTCTACAAAGCTGATCTATCATCCTAGCAGATACAAACGAGTGGGTAGCCCCCAAATCAATCAATGCAGTATACAAAGAACCAGTGCTAGAGATCTGACCTGTCACAACTGAGGGACTAGCCTCTGCCTCAGTCTGAGTCAAAGCGAATACCCTGGCAGGAGCAAGACTGTCTCCCTGCTTTGGCTCCTCCTTCTTAACTTGTGGGCAGTCTTTCCTCAAATGGTTGGCACTCCCACAAACAAAGCATGCCCTAACCCAGCACTCACTTTGATGTCATCGCCTGCACCGAGGACACACTGGAAAGCTCCTCCAGTTGTCACCACTGCCCTGACGGCCACCAACAGAACCTCGCACTCTCCTATCAGAACTAGGAGGAGTGAATGAATCTGGAACCCTTCTTTTCTGTTAACTGGGGCCACTGCCCCGACTAGACCCAACGAAAGGAGGCACCGTCCTCCTGGCGTCGCGCCTAACTGCGCTCTCCTTCCATATCTGATCCTCAGCCCTCTCAGCAGTAAGGGCCTTATCCACTGCTTGTGCATATGTCAGCACTAGGTCTGTCCCTCCTGGCCGCATCTGTCAGCACTAGGTCTGGCGCAAACTTCGCCAGTCTGTCAAACCTCAAGGCATACTCTGTAACTGATAACCTGTTCTGAGTGAGGTTGATAAACTCATCAACCTTTGCAGCTCAGACTGCTATACTGTAGTATTTCTCATTGAAGACACTCTTGAATTCTTCCCATGTCATGACTGCCATATTCCTCCGTTGTCTCACCACATCCCACCAGATGCGGGCATCGTCCCTGAACATATAACTAGCACAAGCTATCCTTTCACCTCCTTCGACCCCCATAAAGTCCAAGATCAAAGAAATCATGTTCATCCACTGCTCTGCACGCAGTGGGTCTGACCCACCCTCAAAGGTAGGAGGTTGTTGCTTCCTGAACCTTTCGTACAAGGGTTCCCACCTGTTCTCAGTCACAGGATGAACCGGCACTGGCGGCACATTCTGTTGTATCGACAACCCTGCAACCTGTGGAGGGGCCTGTTGTCTCATTTGACGGAGTTCTTCCTCTGTTCTCTGTAGCCTAGCCTCCACTTCGGCCAATATCTGCTGCCAATTCTGTGGGGAAGGTGGAGGGTCCTGACCCTGATTGTCATCCTCAGCCCGATTGCCGCGGAGTCTGGATGATTGCCGAGGCATTACAACTATATGCCTACAATCAGTAACACCGCTCATCAGGCATGATAACAAAATCCAATTCCACCTCCCATTCTTACCAATCAACCAAAATCCACAATCCAAATATAATACAAACAACATATAACACACAACGGGCCTTGCCCTGACATCATACATATGTTATTTCACTTAACATGCTCTTTATAAACTAAGCAGGCAAATAGGTCAGCCAAGCACATATTCAAGCATAATAATCAACCATACCAATCAACCCTGAGTCGAGCTTTTCAATGGCAGCGTGCGTACATGTTCGGTAAATCTCCAGAACCAATAAACCCTGGCTCGCTCTGATACCAAGTTGTAACGCCCTACTACCTTAGAGCCGTTACTAAGTGAAGTTAAAATGCGCAATCAACTCGCTAAACGAGGTTTTTAAAACAAAAATGTGATTAAATGAAAGTCTAGGCTGTAATCTTTAAAAAGCTACTCTATTTCATAACTCAGTTTATAAAATATTTACAACTCAAAGCAAGATTATAAGTAATTAACCATCAAAACTAGGGTTTATACAGCCATTTCTCAAAAATGTCCCTAACCAAGACAGTCGGGCAGACCGAACATGTATGCGCCGCCCCCACGCCCTCCGTACTCATGGCTGGTTGACCTTCTCTTTGCCTTTACCTGCAACACAGAGCACCCGTGAGCCGAAGCCTAGCAAGAAAACTGAAACAGTACATAACACATGCTTAATATACAATCACTGCAGTAGATGTCTCAAATCTAGTCAGACAGTTCATACAACCTAACACATATACGGCCATGCCGTCCCAGAAGCGTTACCAAAGCCTGGGATCTCAGTCTACACTGTATGGATATCCCAGGTATCCACTGGGGTCTCACCCTAACCACGAGCACTCCATGTGCTAAGTGGTATTCTCGGCCCCACTGCCGTTCTCGGCCTTCGCCGTTCTCGGCCATTCACCATTCTTTCAGCTATAATTACATATAGCATTCTCATTCAACATTCAAACATATAATGGTACAATTAGAGCTATAGCCTAGCAAAAATATAATCTAGGGCCGCGCCCTGCAACAATTCAATGGGCCCAAGCCCTGCAACATGGGTGCTACAGTTCTCTTACCTGTATCCCGAGCTTTCGATGCCCCAAAGCCGCGAGCACGGTCCTCTACCCCGAGCCTCTCCAAAGACGTAGTCACAACACATATGAAACATCCTTTATCACTAACCAATCCAAGCCCACTTCCCGGGACCAATCCCACACTCTCGGAACCCCCAAATCCCTAAAAAAATACACCGAAGACATCCCCCGAACCCCCGGAGCAAAGGCTCAAAATTGCAAAATCCCATGCTCTGAAATTGGCCTAGCGCCACGGCGCTGCCCTAGAGGGCCGCGGCGCCCAGCAAGTCAGAGGGCTCGCCCTGCCCAGAATCAGCCTCGCGCCGCGGCGCCCAAGAACAGGGTCGCGGAGCTCCTTCGCGAGCCCAGAAATCTGGGTTTTTCCCCTGCGTTTCCCAGAACCAAAACACTCCCAAATCATCCCAAACTCACACCTAAGCCCCAAAACCAACTCAAAACCCCTAATAGACCACACAACAACCTAAAAACATCATAACCTAGCACAATTACACAATCATTCACAAAATTCACTCTTGAGTTCCATGCCTTAGTAATTCAAACCAGAAAGTTAAAAGCTTAAACCCAAACTCAAACCACACTTCAAATTCCCTAACCCATAACAGAAATAAACTTTGCAATTACACAGAATCCTTACCTTGAGTGAAGAATCCAACCTTTAGCTTCCTTACTTCCAGCTCCAAACCAAGCCCTATAATTCCTCAAGCTGAATTCCCACAAAACCAGCCACAACTATCTCTGAATTTCCATTCTTCTTTCTAAAATCAAACTTAAAACTCAATAAAATAAAAGCAGTTCTTACCTCAGGGAAATCTTGGACTAAACTTGATCTTGGTCACTTCAAATCTCTCAATTCTCCTCCTAGGGCTCAAATTCAGCTTCCTTCTTCCTTTTCCCCCTTTCTTTCTAGTTCTTTCTTCCAAATTCAGCATAAACTAGGATATTACCAAGTCTAATACGTATTCCTTTCTCCATCAGCTGAAACTTATCTATCCTTAGCCAATTGACCATTCTATCCTTCCTTTAATATCCCTTTCCTAGCTAACCTCAAGGGCTCTCTTGTCTTTTCTTATCTATTATAATTCTACCACTTCTTCCAACCATGTTTGTTACTCTTAGCAGTTACTAACGGTTACACAAGTTACCAAATTACCAGTTACCATTATCTCCCAAGAACTAAATTACAAAATCCCCGGAATACCCCTAGGCTCCTCCCGAGCCTGGTATAAAATCCCGTTGTGACTTTTGAGTTATCTAGCTTCCTAGGACTGTCTCGGTACGTGCATCACACTGGTATCACCACACAGACGTGGTACAAATCACACAATACAATTATCGCATTCATGCCCTCAGTGGGCTAAAATTACCAGTTTACCCCCATCATGCAAACGGGGCCCACATGCATATTTATACCACCTAAACATGCATCCTAGTCACATATTCATTTAAATTCATATATTAACATACTAATTCACTTATTGTCCTCCAGGCACGCTAATCAAGGTCCTAAACCTTATTAGCAACTTAGGGTGTTACAACCCAGGTCACGCAAGTAAGTTGAAAGCCTAACTAGAAGGGTGACGACTTTAACTCCCTTTATTTCAAAATCCACTGACAAATGTCTGCCATTCTATAACTTGCTCAGGGGAAACAAAAAATTTGAGTGAACTGAAGAATGTGAATAAGCATTTCATGACCTGAAAACACATCTAGTTGAGCCCCATGTATTATCCCAATCGACGTCTAGAGAATCTTTGTTTCTTTACCTGGCCGTGATAGAAAATACAGTCAGTGCCATGTTAGTTCGAGATGAAAACAGGACACAGAACCAATATATTACGTAAGCAAGAGGCTTCTTAGAGCTAAATCACGGTACCCATTGATAGAAAAGCTAGCATTTTGTTTAATTTTGGCTTCTAGAAAACTCCAGCCATATTTCTAATCCCATTCCATTAACGTCTTAATCGACCGACCTTTAAGACAAGTATTGCAAAAACCTGAAATGACGGGACGTCTCTTAAAATGGGCCATCGAACTTAGCCCGTTCGAGATATTATACGTGCCGGAAAAGAGTGAAGCCCTTGTTGATTTTATGGCTGAGTGCACTGGTTTTCAGGACGAGCTCATGAGGGAGCCAGTGCAGGAATTATGGAAAATATTCGTTGATGGATCATCAAACGAGAACAGATCGGGAGCTAGGATAATATTAATCTCGCCGGAAGGACATCGATTCCATACATATCTTAGATTTGGATTTGAAGCATCCAAAAATGAAGCAGAGTATGAGGCTTTATTGGCAGGGCTAAGGGTGGAAAAGTAGTTGAAGGTGAAAGCCATCCAATGCTATAGTGATTCCCAACTCTTGGTAAATCACATATTGGGAGGCATCAAGATGGCGGCCTACCTGGCTAAGGTAAAGGGGGAACTGTCTGAATTCGAGTTTAGCAATGTTGAACAGATACCCCATGAGCAGAACTCTAACGCCGATGCTCTGGTTCGAGTTGCTACCACCAAAGAGGCTGAAACATTGAATGTAGTTCCAGCGGAGTTCTTGGAAAGCCCAAGTGTAACGGGAGAAATGGTGGAGATCAGAATGATTGACATAAGAACGACCTGGATGACTCCTATAATGGAATATCTCACGACTGGAAAGTAATCTGATGACAAGAAAGACGCGAGAAAACTACTTTATCAAGCTCCACGGTATGTAATAGTTGATGGAATCCTATATCGGCAAGGTCATTCATTGCCCCTCCTACGGTGTGTTCTGCCCGAGGAAGCCAAACCCATTTAACAAGAAATACACGAAGGTTTTTATGGAGATCACGCTGGGGGGCAAAACCTAGAGCTGAAAGTACTGAGACAGGGGTATTTCCGGCCCACTTTAACAAAAGATTTGATCTCGTATGTTAAGAAGTGTGACAAATTCCAGCATTTCGCCATAGTTGCCTGAGCTACCCCAGTCGAGATAACAATGATTTCATCCATTTGGCCATTTGCAGCATGAGGGATTGAACTGATAGGTTCCCTACCTATGGGAAAGGGAGGAGTTTGATATGTAGTGGTGGCGATTGATTACTTCACAAAGTGGGTAGAGGCCGAACCTCTGGAAACCATTACCTCAAAGAGTGTCCTGGATTTCGTAGTGAAGAAAATCGTATGTCGATTCGGGCTCCCTAAAAATATTATGTCAGACAACGGAACAGAGTTCGATAGTGATCTCTTCACAGACTTTTGTGAAAGATATGACATAACGAAGAGTTTCTCATCGGTAGCATACCCACAAGCCAATGGGAAGGTCGAGGCTGTGAATAAGACCCTTAAGATGAGCCTGAAGAAAAGGTTGGATAAAGCCAAGGGATTATGGCCTGAGTAGCTCCCACAAGTACTTTAGGCCTATCGAGCTTCGCATAGGACATCCACAGGACATACTCCTTTTTCCCTAACCTTCATAAGCGAGGCCATGCTTCCAATTGAGGCAAGGGTGGCTACGCACAGACAAAGGACATTTGATCAAGATTAGAACAACGAGCTACTTAGTGCGTCCCTCGATCTGAAGAAAAATGTGAGGCATCGCAATTACAGCTCGCCCATTATCAACAAAAGATCACTCATTATTTCAATTCAAAAGTCAAGGGACGCAGACTTGGATTTGGCGATTTGGTTCTCTGAAGGGTCATTTTGGCGAATAAAGATTCGAATGATGGTGTGTTAGGCTCGAATTGGGAAGGACCATATCATATTATAGAGGTCCTACGTGAAGGAACTTTTAAGCTAGCCCGACTCAATGGGGGAAATAGTCCCATAGACCTGGAATGTTCTTCATTTGAAAAAGTATTATCAATAGTATTACCATTAATGTAAGGCTTACTTATAAAAGCAATTTCAATTCAATAATGGATGAATCATTAAATAACCACTTCTTTGTTTTATTATTATGAGCTCATTTTCTCACATTGTAAAATCAACCAGGAATGTTTATACGTTCTAGTTACTTGAGGGGCACATAACCAAGGAGAGTTTTTGAGAAAATTAAGCTTACTCGGATAAAGATTAAAAACTCAGAAGCTTGGAGAAATCAATTATTCAACAGCTTTTTAAAGCTCAAGTTTTCAATAAACCTAGCGCGAACTAAGTTTAAAAAAATCATTAAAAACCCTGGATGTAACCAGGTCCGAGGCCTGATTTCTAACAGGTACAACACTTAAGTTTATTAAAAACCCTGGATATAACCAGGTCCGAGGCCTGATTTCTAACAGGTATAACACTTAAGTTCATTAAAAACCCTGGATATAACTAGTTCCGAGGCCTGATTTTTAACAGGTATGATGCAAATACGCAAGCAAAATCTTGGATACAACTAAGATATCGATAAAATCTATCTCGATCTAAAGGTCAATCCCTAAGATTTCGAATGTACAAGAGTCTAAGGATTCATAAACATGAGAAAATAATCAACTAAGGGAAAGAAAAATAGATCACAAGTTAGGTGTATACTCAAAAAATATATTGTCATCTCGAGGAGAAAAAACCTCGAATTAAGCCCGAAGGCAATTGTTTTGGTCTCAAGGGAATATTACAAAAATTTGAGAAAAAAACATATAATAGTACCAATAAAAAGGTTGAATGAAAGAGTCATTGGGCTCCGTCAGTACACTCCACTGAGGTCACCTCATCACCCTCTGTAGTTTCGGAAGCCTCGCCAACCTCCGAGGGTTCTTACGAAAACCAAACCTTAAATTTAGCAAGATACAGGTCCCACAGCTCGGACTGCATGATGGAGAAGTTCCCATCTTGGTTAAAGGCCTAGCAACGGTAAAGCATCTCTTTCATTTGCGACGAGGACACTGCAACTTCCTCCTTGGCCTTAGCCTCAACCTCGATCAACTTTGTTTTGTGTTCTTTGTTTTCGGCCTGAAACTGATCTGCATGGTGACTCGTCTTCATGACTTGAGCCTGAGAGGTGGATAGGGCAGCCTTTGCAGACCGCCCACCCTCCTAAGAAGATATACGAGCAGCTTTGGCAGCATGCTCGTTCTCTTGGGAAACACTTTGGACGGTTTTAGTGGCCTGCTCATTCTCTTGAGAAACATTTAAGGCAGCTTGGAGTTCCTTGTTCCTGGCTTTAACACGAGCTATGCTTCGATATTGATCCAAGACAAACTATAGAATAACGAAGCAAGTAAAAATAAACATAAAAAAAAAATAGAGGAAAGGATAGGAGGGGGAAAAGGACTCAAAGTAAGGTTCATCCCCATGGCAGATTCGAGGACGTCTTCCGGGCTGCGCTCTTCTATGGCCCTCAGATCCCTTGCACTAGATTTGTACGCATGGCCCACCATGTGGCTTTCCATCTCATACACGATACCTAAAAAAGACTTAGGTATTTTGTCCAGATTGTGTGGCTCAACCGGGATCCAGACAATGGGAACCTCACTTTTAACGGGGGCATCACTTTGAATCACTTGAGGATGTGAGGAAGGCATGTGTCAAGGAGGAGGAGGAGCTTGCTGAACAGTTACCATTGTTACCGGAGCTGAAGGGAGCTCTCTTAGTAGCTGCTCTCGAGCAGTGCTAGCACCTTTACCCTTAGGTGGGGACTTAGTGATACCCCCGTCCTTATGGTGGATTTCTTTGCCACCCTAGGCCTTTCCACCATGAGACCAGCTCTAGTCCTACCGACCTTAAAGGCGCCCCTCAAATCGGGAACTTTTGGCAATTCCATTTCTTCATCTAAAAAAAACCAACAAAGGATTCAGTTCACAAGAGTAATGCATCAAAAATATTATAAATATAAGAAAAAGGCAAGAATCCTATCCTCTGGGCTAGGGGAGGAATCTATTATGTTCAGCTCGGGGGTATTGACTGGGCTAGGCACAGCCTCCAACTCTGGGATTAACGGAGGAAGGGGGAACCTAAAGCTATGATATCCTAGATCCTAGGATATTCAGGTCCTTCCTCGGGGTTGGACTCATCTACGTACTGCCTAAAACCATGGGCGTATGCGCCTTGGACCAGGGAAGGACAAGACCTACGATTTGTCCCATACTTCTAAAAAATGGTGGATCTAAAATGTAAAATGTTGTCAACTATGACAGTGCCTTTGGGGTAGCTATGATCATAGTGTACCACCAAATGATCCACGCACTGGAGGAGGGTTATGTTGAGGTCTGAATCAGTAGGGTAACGGTTAATGAGCTGGTTTGGATTGAATCGAATTATCCTATAACTAGCAGCATCCCGATCTAATTCTGTGAAAGGCTATGGGTTACATTAGCCAGAGGAGGGCCGACTGCTGCCCCGGATGCAGTTCGCTTAAGATCGGTCCCATGATTATCTTGAGGAGCTCGCCTTTTTTGCACAAGAGGTGCCACATTTTCTTCCTCCTTGGCATCTTTCTCGACTAGCAAGGCTTCTTGAGAAGGGGGAAGCTTGGGGATGATTGGAAGAAGAGCTCGGGTCCTCAGAGCTAACGTCTGACCCATGCTGATCAGTTTGCAAGCCACCATGGTGGCATCGTTCACAATCAGATGATAGTCTTTCTCCCTAGGAGGGAGAATAGACAGAGTCTCGTACTGACCTCCGAGGGTCTCAGATCGCCCTGTTCTCACGAATATAGCTGCATAAGGAACAAACTCAGTGAGAACGTATAAAAAAAATTTACAATGTAAAAGTGATAAAAGTTCACGTGCTAAATTCACAAAGATAGCAGACTTATGAGGATGGTTGAAATATCGATGGTCGCAATTCTTGAACCCATTTGAATTAAAGAATAAGTCTTTATAGTCATTTTGATGGCTGGGAAGGTCGATGACGAAGGCGGAGTTTGGGAAACGAGTGAGGTAGTAAATCTTTCACCTCCCCCTTTCTGATCGGGATTGGCTTTGAGGCAGAAGAAGTACAAGATGTCTGTTAGAGTGGGGACCTCCTTGCCAAAAGCCTGTATGAGTTTGGGGGGAGCTGAAAAGGCACCAATTTAACTTAGTTCAGAAAGTCTACAAAATATTGGTCCAGTGGAAGGATGGCACCGACCTTCAAGTGCTCATAACTCTAAGCCCTGTAGTCATCTTGGAAAGGGGCGCCATTTTGTTCTCCCTCAAGCATAGGTCGGGCAATAAGACCGTCAGCTCCCATTTTGATCTTGTGACTCAATAGGATCTTGTTTATCTTCCCCTGAGTCGTTATCCGAGAGACTATATGCTCAGCCTCAAAAAACGCATTGGGGTCGACAACAATCTCTCTCTCCACCACATGACCAAAGTGAGGCATGCGAGAGTCAGAGGCGATCTGCTTGCCTTTATTTTTGTTTTGAGTAGAGGAGCTCACGACATTCTTCTTTGCAGGTGCCATGATTCATCTTGCCTGATGACAAAGTGCCCTATTAGTAGGCGACCTAAGATGGCTTCTAGCTATGTTTGTAGAGGTACGGAAGATCAGAAGGTTTGATTGGTTTACTTTCAATATTTGAAATTTTATACAAGCTAAGCTTTTCCCTAGTCTCAACGTGTGGTCCCACTCGGAATCCAAGTCCATGCGCCTCGATTTCTTAAAATCCCCAGATACTTCAGGATTCGCATGTCAAAACCATCAAACCCACTATGATATCGTAACCTTAAGGAATCGTAACCTCTATGATATCTAGGATTAAACCTAAAACCCCTTCAGCTTCTACACCCCACCCAAATAGGTATTCAAACTGATTTACCATTAGAATTTTCTTAGAATAACCCATAAATATTGCCCAGATATATGAGTACCTTATTTCTAAGCAAGTCTAATTTCATGTATATAGCCTAAACTGAATCCTATTTCTTATTTACACTCAGACATAACTTAAACGATATTGAACAATGAGCATTTTTCAAAGTAGAAAATTCACTGGAAAATAAAGAATTGAAAAAAAAATTCAAACCAGGTGAGGAAATACTTACAGAGTATGTATTCGTTCAAAGAAGATGTTGATATGTCCACAGGAAGCTCCTTGAAAGCTTTTGAAAGTTTGAAAGGCGATGAAGGTTTTTGGGAGAAGTTGGAGAGGAAAAAGGGAAACTTTTTTTTTTTGAAAAGGAATTTTTTTGAATGCAAAGGTGGTAAGGTTTCAGGAATGATCATCCTATTTATACGTAAACTACAGGAATTAATTCAGGCCATCAGATTGGGTTAGCTCAAGATCTAAATGCCTAGAGTAAATGAACCATATGGTGGCAAAAGTTGACAAGATAGTTGTCACAGTCCTCGAAACCTGAACGAACGCCAATCATAGGCAGTCACGCATTCAATACTTGAGTAGTGGGCATGCACGATTTTACATGACAGAAGCCTAAAAGCCCCTACTGTGCATGTCAGAAGGTGACGACATCAAGCACGAGCAGGAGCTTGGGGGAAATGTTATACCCTGAAATTAGCACGAATTTAATTACTCAGCTCGGGTACAGTTGGCAGATGAATAAGTGGGAAAATAGCCAAGTAGAATATTTGACTAACAGTGATGTGAACAGCTCAAGTTTGGGGCTGGACAACACGATACATAGGCTATTATGAGACCGACTCTCAGGATAATAATTGAGCTTGAGACTTATAATGATCAGATCCAACTTTGGGCACTTTGAGCTTACTACGGGAAAAGGTTCAGATAGTCCTTGAATACGAGCTCGGGTGAGATACTCAGCTCGTGGAAACCTGGACAAAGCGCATACTGAAGGATCCCAAGAGATTCAGAGGCTCTTTATACGCTCATTAATGCCCAGGCTACATCATATATCTATCATTTATTATCCGAGATAGCAGGAGTATATTCTATTATGTTATCAAATCATATCCCAATGTAAATGGGAATAATCTGCATTAATTATGTACCTTATTTAATTATGCGGTTTATTTACGCAGTTACCCAAACCTGTCCATAGAATTCCCTTATAAATACTAGGAATATTGGACAGAAAAACGGGAGAGCCATTTTTTGTATTACAGAAACTCTGCAGAAATAGAGAGAGAAATGTAATAATATTGACTCGTGGACTAGGTAGATTTTAACCATTGAACCACGTAACAGTTGTGCATTCTTGAGAGAGTATTTACTATTTCATTACGATTTATAATAGCACTAATCTACCCGTTTAATTTCTTAATACACTGTTGGTGAAAAACCGCGTCAACACATTGGCTTTTGGAAGTGAAGCAATGCTCCCAGTTGAAGCCCTAGTGACATCACACAAGCAAAGGACTTTTAACCAAGAACAAAACCATGACCTACTTCAAACATCTCTAGATCTAATTGAGGAACACCAAGAAGAATCGTAGATTCAGCTCATGCATTACCAATATAAAGTAACTCAATACTTCAACTCAAAAGTTAAGGAATGGAAGCTCGAGTTAGGAGATCTAGTATAAAGGAGGGTGTTCTTAGTAAATAAAGACACTAAAGATGGCGTACTAGGACCAAACTGGGAAGGACCTTATCAGATCGTTGAAATTCTACGAGAACGAACGTTTGAATTATCTCGATTAAACGAAGAAGGAGTTTTGCGGACTTGGAACACATTACATTTGAGGAAATATTATCAGTGAGTGCTTAGATCGAGTCTGATTCTAATTGTAAGGCTTACTTATGAAAATCCATTTATTTTTAGCTTCTTTTTATTAAATAAAATAAATATAATGGTTGCTGTGTAGCTTGAACACGGTACCAAATTTTTCTAAATTTTTACATTATCATCTTGTAAAAGCAACCTAGAATATTCATAAATTCTGATCGCTTGGGGGGATGATACCCATGATAATAATTTTTAGTCTTTTAAAAATTTTGTAACTTAGAATATGGAAGCGAAAATTTTGGTAGCTTGAAAAAGCCCGAGTTTTCATAATAATTATGAATTTAACTAAGTTAAACAAGAAGAATTAAAGCAATAAAATCCTGGACTGAACCACGTACAAGGCCTAAATATTAACATGTATGCTATTAAGCTATTAAAAGCCTTGATGTAACTAGGTATATGACCTGAAAACTAACTGGTCAACTATTAAGCATTATTTTCTAAAAATACCTCAATCTAAAATAATTCCCTATAACTGCGCATGTGTATAAAATTCAATAAATTTAAAAAGCACAATATAGTAGAAGGGAAATGTATAAAGATCTGAGAAATCAAAATTTAAAGCGAGGATATTAACCTCGGGGAAATCCAAAATGGAAAATTGTCTTGGCCTTCAAGACCTAATTACAAGGGGAATTAATACTACCCAGAATAAAAAAAACAATAAAAAAAACAACAAAAAAGGCTCCTCAACCTCAAGCTCCAGCAACTCTCCCTTGAGAGGACACCTCGTCATTTCTGTCGTTTCCAACCGCTTTGGAGGTATCCACACTCTCCAAAGGTTCTTTGGCTAGGTGTTCTTGGAATTTGGCATGGTAACGACCCCACAACTCTGCATCAAAAAATGAGAAGTCGCCCTCTTGGTTGAAACACCAGACCTTGTAGAATAAATCTACAACGGTTGAATATATCTTGGCCTCGTGGCCATGAACCTTAGCATGGAGGCCTTCAACATTGACCTGAAGCTGGTCCCGAGTTTTGATCACTTCAATGGCTTAATCTTTAGCGCTCTTCTCATTAGCTTGGGTTGTGTCGAGCTCTGTCTGAAGTTTGGTGAACGCCTCTCCAAGCTGGGAGTTAGTGTCCTTAAGCTGTTTGTACTTCTTCTCAAGCTCAACTTTTCCTTTCTCGGCCTACTCCAACTCAGCATCAATTTTGATCCCTGCTTGAATCTATGCCAGGAGTTCCTGTAGATAGAAACAACCAAAAATTATACCAAGTATTGAATGAGCAAAGAGAAAAATCAATTGAGGTGAAAACTTACAGTCAAGTGTATCCCCAGGGTTGAGCGCATAACATCCCTTGGAGTTGATTCCTATATTTTCTCCAACTCACGTATTGTTAGATAGTTGACATGACCCACCACGTCACTAGCTAAGGTCTAGACTTGACCCTGAAGCCAATCTGGGAATTTATCCACTTCCACATAAGGAGCTGGTTGTAACGTCCTCCTAATCTAGGACCGTTACATAATGCTCTTTAAATAGCTCTAGAATTGCTAATCAAGTTCCTTGGTTATAAATGTCTAACTGATGTTAATGACAAGGATTAGGGTTAATATTTTGGTCAAAAGGAAACGTTGACTTATTCCATTAAAAATATATATGTTCATACATGGGATCCCAAAATAACATAAACATATGTTTAAAGGGTGTATTACAGTTCAAAAGTTACAACCAGCTGCCCAAGTGACAAAATAGGGTTTGACCCTTAGTTCCTCTAAGAAACCCTCGGTCGTGGTGGTAGAGCAACCGCATATGTACACGCCTCCACCGAAGTTCTCCAACTCATGGCTGGTCCAGCTTTATCCTTGCCGTTACTTGCACCATAGAGCACCCGTGAGCCAAGGTCCAGCAAGAAAACTTCACTAGCATAGCATTTAATAATTCATTTCAATAAATGCATAACTAATCAAACACAACAGATAATTCACAACAGCGGCCTAAACCAGTCAAGGTGTGTAACCAAGCACCGAGTTCACGGTCCTAACCAAGCGGTTGAATACAACACCCATAGATGACCCTTCCATGGTGGCCTGCATTCAACATGCTTATTGTCGATCCCAGACCTTGCCGATTCTGACCCTTACTGCGTAGACACAAACACATATATGACATAATGGTAAAAGACATTTACACATAATACTAAGAGCAATACAAGCACAAATAATCGGCACATGCCCTGCTCTATGTGCACAAATCGTTTTCTTACCTTAGGTTTGAGTGCAACACATAACATGAACGACCATCGAGCACGATCAGGGTTCTGAGACCCTAGTGGTAACCTAGTCACAACCACAATATGAAGTCCCGTTAATAACGAGAGAATAAAGGTTTACGGACCGAGTCCTAGCCTCCAAGACGTTGAATTCTACTAAACCGGGTAGTAGAATCGATCCTGAGCCCTTAGATTTGAGTTCTCAAACTCAAAACCATTTTGGGGCTCAAAAGCCCTTCAACCACCGTGGCTCAAGGCTAAAGAGCCACGACCCGCCCTAAGTCAAAGAACCCAAGGGCTCTTCATTGAGGATTCAACACCTCATTCTTCTTCTCGTTCATGGGAACCGTGGCACCCCAAGAACAGGGTCACAGCTCGCCACAAATACCTAGTTTACCTCTTCTTTTCATCAAGCCAAATCTTACCAAAACCCTATACAAACTTAGCTAAATCCCAAAAACAAAGTGCCCAATCAACTCGGCACCTCAATACCCACATGACCCAAGTTAAAATTGGCCAAAAAACCTAATCAATTCTCCGAATTCAGATTGGGTTTTCAAAACTCTAAAAATTAACTAAAACTAGATAATTCTCAGAGAATTAAGGCTAGAAATCGTTACCTCTGCTGCCCAAAAAGATGTTAAGCTTTTCCACAAGAAACGTTGAGCCTAAACGTGCTTCGATTCCCAAGTTTCCAGCCTCATCCTTCTTAAAATTCAAGAAAACCCCTCAAGAGACATGATGGAGAGAGAGAGAGAGAGAGATAGGTGAGAGTGTTTCATTTGTTTTTATATAGTTCACTTAGGGTTCAAGTAACCTTAAGCAAATCTCGAGGCTCGGGGTACCGAAAACATTCTCGAGGGTAACATGGTCAAAATGCATCGTGATGTCCGCCCACTTCCACTCTGGGATATGCAAAGGCTGTTGTAACAACCCAAAAATGCTAATAAGGTGCCTTAATAAGCGTGTTAGGAGAGCATAATTGGCTATATGTGTGTTTAATTAGTTAAATGTGTGACTATGTGGCATGCATGATTTATATGATTATGTGAATATATTATATGCATGTTAATGAATATTAAATATGCATGTGGGCCCTTTACTATTTATAAGGGCATACTTGTAATTTTGGACCGTTAGGGCATAAATGTTACTATATGTGTTAAATGGTTGAGACTGAATTATTATGTGGATATATTTGCAGTATATAGCTCGAGGTGATCCTAGTGAGTAGATTAGCGGAATAGTCACAACGGCGTTTAATACCCGGCTCGGGGTGAGCTTAGGGGTATTTTGGGAACTTACAATATAATTTGGGGTTTATTGAGTAACTAGTAAGTATTTGGTAATTATTTGGACATGTTAGGATTAATTGGGAATTGATGGGATAACTTAAGGAGTTAGCGGGAATTTGGGAAATGACCATTTTACCCTTGGAACAATTAAAGGAGGCTGAGACTTTAGAGGGGCAATTTAGTCTTTTTGGGTTGAGGATATACATAGAATGCCTTAGGAATTTATCAAAAAAACCAAGAATGACTCTCTTCTCACTCCCTCACATAAACGTTCTCCCTTTCCCTCTCTAGAACTCAAGGGGAAAATTTTGGAATTTGAAGGAGAAAAGCCAGGGATTCAAGCTGGGAATTGAACTGAAGATAGCTGGGAAATTAAAGCTAGGATTAGTCCAAGTGCTTGCTAAAGATTTAAACTACAAACTGAGGTAAGGACTCAATGTTCTAATTACTGAATTCTGCTGAATTGCTATTAGAGTTTAGAGGTTGCATGAATTCTAGGCTGTGATTGATTATGGATATTTGATGGGGGCAAGGGAATTGTTTATATATTGGATATGATGTTTAGGTTGCAAGGATGAGAATTCTGGATTCAATTCTGAGTTTGGCTGAAGTTTTTGGTTGAATTTTAAGGCGTATACTCAAGGGAAACGCTGGAAAAAGGGTAGTTTTTTTGGGTTTGGGTGCTCGAGTCGCGACCCTGTTCATTAGGCATTGCGGCTTGCGTGCTTGAGGAGGCTAGATGCCTCTGGTTCGCCAGGTACACCGTGACCGAGGGGGTGCAAGTCGCGGCCCGTGCCCTCCAGCAGGGAGGGCTTGGCCTCTGTCAAAGGGGCGTGCAGCGACCCTTAGGGGCAAGTCGCGGTCCTAAATGGAAAATAAAATGCAACCAAGGTTTTAGGCTTGGGGAGGCTCGAGGATTCGAACCTAAGCGCTTGGGACAAATTCTACTATTCGATTTAGTAGAATTCGAGGTCTCGGAAGCTAGTATTTGTTTCCATAACATTTATTTTAATTAGATATTGATAATTATCCATGGTTATTTGTGACTAGGATTATTGTTAAGGCTCAGGACTGAGGATCTTGCTCGGGACCACTCTTTATTTATTGCTCGGGATTTGAGGTAAGAAAACTGCACCCATGAGGTTATGAAATAGGCTGAGTTTCCTGGTAATTGAATGTATGTATTCTATGATTATATTGTTGTTATGCGTTATATAAAAGTACGACCTAAGGGTGTCGGGGCTGATGATGAGCGTACTTAACGCAGGTCAGCGTAAGTGAGCCAGGATCAACTAGATAAACAGAGGGCTCGGCCTAAGGGCGTTGACCTAGATATTTGTATTAATGATTGAGTTGTATGGTTGAAAATACATGTTTATCGTTGTGTAGCTTAATGCTTGTACTTTGCTGAATAATTGAATTAATTGGATTAAAGTTGATTGAATGCTACTACTATTATATGTGTTTTTTGTTTATGGTTTTCTTGCTAGGCCTTGGCTCACGGGTGCTATGTGGTTCAGGTAAAGACAAAGGGAAACTGGACCAACCATGAGTTGGAGAGCTCTGGGGCAGAGTGTACATTATCAACTGCTCGACCACCATGGCCGAGGGAAAGTTACAGGAATAGAGCTCTAAATTATATTTTGCTGTTAGACTGGCTTTTGTTGTATCGACTTTTGAGAGTTGTATTTACCACATAAACCCTGTTCTTGGGGATCCCATGTATTAAGCATTTGTTTTAATGAAAATTAACCGTTTATGATAAAAATATTTTAACCCTAACATGTTAGTGACATTAGAATCACATTTATGTTCAAAGGATTTGATTAGCAAGTATTGCACTATTTTAAAATACACAGTGTAACGGTCTTGGTTATCTAGGGCGTTACAACTTGGTATGAGAGTGGTCTAGGTTTAAGGGTTCCTGAAGACTGGCTGGGCATGTACACTCTTTGCTCAAGACAAGCTCGATTGAGGGTCAGGTAACTATATATATGTGATTGTATGCTTAAATGCTTAATGAAATGTAAATGTTTTATATGCATGTTTAATAGCGAGCATGAGCTACATTGATAGGGTCTGGCCCTGGACTACTATGTGATTATGATGAGGCATTCTTATTAGCATTGCTACTGTAAGCGAACAAATGTTTAAATGCTTGTTTGCATCTTGATTGCATATTGTTGTTTGAATTTTAATGTTGGACCATGGAAAGAATGTGAACCTGTCATCATTGCCTGATTGTCGAGTTGTTGATTGCAGATAGAATCAGACTGTTATACATCCAAGGTGATCAATACGACTAGCCAACACAAGAGTTGAGGCTGGAGAAGATGAGCAGGACTAGAACCCTCTGCCAGTCCCTGAGAACTCGCAGTAGATACTTGCTGATATGCAAGCCAGGCTACAGAGTCAGGAAGAGCAGATTCGCCTTTTGAGATAGCAGGCTCCATTAGGGAGTGTTGCACCTATTGTCCTACATGTTGTGGCACCAACTGTACAACCACTTGAGATTGGGAACAGGTGGGAGTTGCTTTATGAACAATTAAGGAGACATCATCCTCCAATCTATGAGGGAGGACCCGATCGACTGAAGGCTAAATAGTGGATGAGTATGATCACCTTCATCCTTGACTTTATGAGGGTGGAAGGTAATGACAGGGTGGTCCGTGCCACCTATATGCTTAGCGAGGATGCCTGTATTTGGTGGGAGGTGGCATCACAGACTCGGGATGTTTCTACTTTGAGCTGGGATGGGTTTAGAGATTTTTTTAGCCAGAAGTATTACAATGTTGCTGTTAGGGCAGCAAAGGTGAATGAGTTTATAGGGTTGGTACAGGGAAACATGACAGTTACAGAGTATGCCCTGAAGTTTGATAGGCTGGCAAAGTTTAAGCTAGACTTAATGCCTATAGATGCGGCCATACAAGACATGTTCATTCGAGGGTTAATGTTATGATAGCCTAAGATGTGAGGAACAAATCAGAACTTGGGAAGACGACTTATGCCCAGGCTATTGAGAAGGCTCTTACTGCTGAGGGGCAGAGAATAAGATCTGGAGGGAGAACGCTGCGAGACAGGATGTTCGCAGGGCAGTGCCTCCATATACAGGGTTTGGTAGGGGCAGAGGCCCCAATGATCAGAAGAGGAAGACCCTTGACACCTCAACCGCTGGTGGTCCTAATAGGAGGGGCTAGGGTGTTCAAGGTGGCCACCAGGGAGGTGGTGAGACATGGAGAAGTTGTCGAGAGTGCACAAGATGCAAGAAGCGCCATCCAGGTGAATGTCGGGAAAAAGCTTGTTACTTTGTGTGGGGTGGTTGGAAACCTCAAGAAGGATTTCCCAACGTCAAAGAAAGAGGAACCAGGGAAGGCTGACAGCTTGACTCCAGCTTGAGTGTTCACCTTGACGCAGGCAGAGGCCGAGACTAGTCCCTCAGTAGTGACAAGTCAACTTTTTAGCACTGGCTTTTCATAGACTGTATTGATTGACTCTGGTGCTACACATTCGTTTGTTTCTAGTAAGGTAATTGATAGATTGTGTAGACCTAGTGAGTATTATACTGTGGAGTTTGGGACTATACTGCCTACAGGGGAGCTGGTATATTCTAGGAGATGGATTAGAGCATTGCTAGTGATGGTGGATAGTAGGGAACTATCAGTAGATTGATTGAGTTGGGTATGGATGATTTTGATATTATTTTAGGAATGGATTGGCTAGTCAGATATGGGGCCACTATAGATTGTAAGAGGAAGATGGTGACCTTTGAGCCTGAGGGTGAGGACCCCTTTGTTTTTGTGGGTGTTGTGCATGGACCCCACATTCCCATGATATCAGCATTGAGGGCTAAGGACCTGTTGCAAGGAGGTTGTATACGTTTTCTAGTTAGTGCAGTGGATACCACTAAACTTATGCTAGTGGGCCCTGGAGAGACTAGATTGGTATGCGAGTTCTTGGATGTATTTCTTGAGGATTTACCAGGACTGCCGCCGCACAGGGAGATTCAGTTCGTCATTGAGTTAGCGCCAGGTACAGAGCTAGTGTCGAGGGCACCATATAGGATGGCTTCAGTAGAGTTAAAGGAGTTGAAGATACAATCACAAGAGCTTCTAGATTTGGGGTTTATCAGACCCAACTTCTCGCCATGTGGTGCTCCAGTTTTATTTGTGAAGAAGAAGGATGGGACTCTGAGAATGTGTATAGACTATAGGGAGTTGAACAAGTTGACCATCAAGAACAAGTGCCCCTTACCAAGGATCGATGACCTGTTTGATCAGCTATAGAGTAAGATGGTATTATTGAATATTGATCTTCGATCTGGATATCACAAGATGTGGATCAAGGACGGGGATATTCCAAAGGCAGTCTTCCGTACGAGGTAATTATGAGTTCCTGATCATGTCGTTCAGTTTGATCAATGCCCCAGCAACGTTTATGGATCTGATGAACATGGTATTCAAAGAATTCTTGGATTAGTTTGGGATTTTCTTCATCTATGACATCTTAGTTTACTCCAATTCAGAGACAGAGCACGAACAACATCTCTGATAGGTATTACAGAGATTGAAAGAGCATCGGTTGTATGCCAAGTTTAAAAAGTTCGAGTTCTGGCTACCAGAAGTGACATTCCTTGGACATATTGTTAATGGATATGGGATTAAGGTAGATCCAACAAAGGTTGGGGCGGTTAGGGATTGGTCGAGGCCAAGGAATGCCTCGGATGTTAGAGGATTCCTTGGATTAGTAGGTTATTACAGGCGGTTCGTGGAAGGGTTTTCGAAGATTGTCGCACCGATGACAGAATTGACACGGAAGAATCTGAAGTTCACTTAGTCAGACAAGTGTGAGGGTCGCTTCCAAGAACTAAAGCGGTGACTGATTACCGGTTCTATGATGAATCTTCCTTCAGAGGGAGGAAAGTTTGTAGTGTATTGTGATGCATCGAGATTGGGGTTGGGATGCGTATTGATGCAGAATGAGAAGGTTATTGCATATGCGTTGCGGCAATTGAAGGAATATGAGCAGCGATATCCTACCCATGATTTGGAACTGGTAGCTGTGGTATTCACACTGAAAGTTTGGCGACTTTACTTGTATGGAGATGTGTGATATATACACCGATCATAAGAGTTTAAAGTGTTTCTTCACCCAGAAGGACTTGAACATGAGACAGAGACGTTGGCTGGAATTGGTGAAGGACTATGACTGTGACAAGGGAAAACCAATGTAGTGGCAGATGCGTTGAGGCAGAGAGGCCCAGGACAGTTGTTTAGTTCAAAGCAGATATCAGAGGAATTAGCAGAAGAGATGGCTAGAGCAAGGATAGAGCTGGTTGTGGGTTGGTTGGCCAATATTACTTTATAGTCTACCCTCCTAGAGAGGATAAGAGAGGGTCAGTGATGTGCAGTTGCAGGAGGTTAGAGAGAATGTCCTAGCTAGAGCGGCTAAGGATTATTCTATTTCAGAGACGAGTTTACTACGGTACAAGAATTAGATCCGTGCTTCGATGGATTTGGGAATTAGATGAGTGATACTTGATGAATCCCATACTACACCACACTCACTCCATCCAGGCATCATGAAGATGTATTAGGATCTACGAACTTTTATATTGGTGGCCTGGGATGAAGGACATAGTTGAATACATGGCCAAGTGTTTAACCTGTCAGTAGGTGAAGGTTGAGCATTAGCAACCAGTGACTAGCGGGGTTGTTGCAATCTTTAGGTATTCCCGAGTGGAAGTGGGAAGACATTACCATGGATTTTGTGGGAGGTTTACCCAGGACAGTGGGGAAACATGACTCGGTGTGGGTGATAGTAGACGGATACACCAAGTCAGCTCACTTTCTACCAGTGAGGATGACCTATACAGTTGATCAATATGCAGAGTTATATGTGAGGGAAATCGTACGTCTCCATTGGTTCCTAAATCTATAGTATCAGACCGGGATCCCATATTTACCTCCAAGTTTTTGGGTGGTTTGCAGAAGGCTATGGGGACTTAGTTGAAATGCAGTATGGCCTTTCATCCTCAGACAGATGGGCAGTCTCAGAAAATAATTTAGGTATTGGAAGACATGCTTAGAGCATGTGTGTTAGGATTTGAGGGGTCTTGGAGTAAGTATCTTCCGTTGATTGAGTTTTTGTACAACAATAGTATCATACAACGATTGCAGTAGCTCCATACGAGATGTTGTATGGAAGGAGATGTAGATCGATCATACATTGGGATGAGATGGATGAGAGAAAGTATTTGGGACCGGAGATGGCTTAGAAGACTAACGAAGCTATTGAGAAGATCTGAGCTCGAATGCTCGCTTCACATACCAGACAGAAAATCTACACTGATCCTAAGCGTAGGGACGTGGAGTTCCAGGTAGGGAACCACGTGTTTCTGTGAGTTTCACCATTATGGGGGATGAGGAGGTTTGGGAAAAAGGGAAAGGTGAGCCCTAGATTCATAGGACCTTTTGAGATCCTAGAGAGGATCGGGCAGGTATCCTATAGATTGGCTCTGCCGCCATCATTATCAGGAGTTCACGCCATATTCCACATCCCTATGCTTTGGAAGTACGTCTCAAATATGACTCATGTGTTGAGATATGAGGATCTGGAGTTACAGACAAATTTGACGTATGAAGAGCGACCAGATCAGGATCTACGGGCATTATACTGGTGGCTCGGGATGAAGAAGGAGGTGGTATAGTATGTGTCTAGATGTTTGACATGTCAGTAGGTAAAGGTTGAGCATCAGTGACCAGCGGGATTGCTCCAGCCTTTGGGTATCCCAAAATGGAAGTGGGAGGACATCATGATGGATTTTGTGGGAGGACTGGCCAGGACGGTGGGACTTTGTGACTCGTTGTGGGTGATAGTAGACAGATACACCAAGTCAGCTCATTTTCTGCTGGTGAAGTCGACCTATACAGTGGAACAGTATGCAGAGTTGTATGTGAGGGAGATAGTTCGTCTCCATGGGGTTCTGAAGTCTATTGTGTCTGATCGAGATCCTATCTTTGCCTCTAAGTTTTGGGGAGCTCTGCAGAGAGCTATGGGGACCCAGCTGAAGTTTAGCACAACTTTTCATCCTCAGACTGATGGACAGACTGAGAGGATGATTCAGGTGTTAGAGGACATGCTTAGGGCGTGTGTGATTGATTTCGAGGGGTCTTGGAGTAAGTATCTACCATTGATTGAGTTCTCGTATAACAACAGTTATCAATCCACGATTGGAGTGGCTCCTTATGAAATGTTATATGGGAGAAAGTGTAGATCACCCATTCATTGGGATGAGATGGGTGAGAGGAGGTACTTAGGGCCAAATACGGTTCAGAAGGCTAATGAGGCTATTGAGAAGATTCGAGCCAGAATGCTTGCTTCGCAGAGTAGACAGAAAAGCTACGCTGATCCTAAGCGTAGGAATGTGGAGTTCCAGGTTGGGGACCACGTGTTTCTGCGAGTCTCACCATTGAGAGGGGTAAGGAGATTTGGCGTAAAGGGCAAGCTGAGCCCTCAGTTTGTTGGACCATTCGAGATCCTGGAGAGGATTGGACAGGTGGCTTATAGGTTGGCCTTGCCATCGTCACTATCAGGATTTCATGATGTATTCCATGTCTCCATGTTGCGGAAGTATGTTTCAGATACAACACATGTGTTGAAGTATGAGGATTTGGAGTTACAGCCAGATTTTTCCTATGAAGAGCGACCAATTCATATTTTGGACCGGAAGGACAAAGTTTTACGGAATAAGACAATTTCGTTAGTTAAGGTGTTGTGGAGAAATAACAAGGTCAAGGAAGCGACCTAGGAGTTAGAGACAGCGATGTGGGATCAGTATCTCGAGCTAGTCAGGTAAATTTCGAGGACAAAATTCTCAGTAGGAGGGGATAGTTGTACGACCCAAAATCACTAATATGGCTTAAGGGCCCTGATTAGTGTGCCGGGAAGGCATAATTGCCTTATGAGTGAATTTATTGATTTAATGCATGATTATATGATAGGCATGCTTGTATGATTATATGAATGAAAATGTGGTTAAATGTTATATCTGTGAGAACCACATTATTATGTGGGTAGATTTGCAGAGTGCGACTTGAGGCGATCCTAGGAAGCTAGATAGCGGGAAAAGTCACAATGGGGCTTAATATTTGACTTTGGATAAGTCAGGGGTATTTTAGGTATTGGTTAGTTATTTAGACTATCGGGTTATGGAAATAAATATATGGAGATATATTTGAGGATAGAAAGCTTAGGCGGGAATATTGGGGAAATTTACTGTTTTGCCCTCAGGGACGTTTCCGGTACCCCGAGCCTCGGGATTGACTTAACTGGCTAGGATTAGACTAAGTTAATGAAAAACAGAGGAATAAAACACAAAAGGACCTCAGCTCTTCTCCTCTCTTCTCTTTTCTTCCTTCTCCTTTCACTTTCAGGAAACTACAGAAAATTCAAGGAAAACCAACTGGGAATTTAGTGATTTGGGTTGGAAACTTGTAGATTTAATCTAGTGCTCAGCTAAGGGAACTCAACCAAGATTAAGGTAAGGGCTGAATCATACCTCTGAGCATTTGAATTTAGAGTTTTGGCTGGGTATTAAGGGAGTTAATGGTTTTGATGTTTAAGGGTTGAATTAAGCTGGGAAGCTTGGATTTTAGCTCAGGATTTGTCAAGGAAGTAGTTCAGCAAAAGAGGTAAGCTTCAATTCGTAATTCAGAGGTTAAAATTTGAGTTTTGCATGACTGGTTTTGGTGTTTGAGTTGCTGGGTTTCATAAATCAAAAATGGAACTTTAGTAGGATTTTAGGCTGGATTTCTGTTGGATTATGTTGTTAGAGTCATGGTAAAAGTTTTGTGATTAATGGGTTTTGGGATGGTTTTGGATGGGGTTAGAATGCTAGAAATGGTGGATTTTCTGGGCACAAAGGGGAGGGTCGCGACTTTGTTCTAGAGCGCTGCGGCCCTACAAATAAAGAGAGCTAGGGAGGCTCGGCCAAGGGAGAGCGCCGCGGCGCCCTTGGGCAGGGCCGCAGCGCGTGTCTGCTTACTGGAGGCCTTGGGCTCTGTTTTAGGGGTGGGTCGTGGCTAGGTTTCAAGGGTCGTAGCCCTTAGGTGCATTCTTGAACATTTGGGGATTTTAAGCGCGGGAATCTAGCCTAGGGTGCTCGGGATCGATTTCACCACCGTGCTTGGTGGAATTCGATGTCTCAGAAGCTAGTATTGTACCTGGAAACCTTTATTTGAATATTAATGGAATCCAATACCTTGGTGTGACTAGGTGTTGAAGCTAGGGCTTGAGAAACGGATTGTGCTCGAGGAACGTCGCTCATAATCAATGAATGTAGAAATTAAAGGTAAGAAAACTACACCCGGTTGTGTACTTGTAATGGGACTAAGGGTTCCCTAATATGTATGCTTGAAAGGACGGTATTATGCCATGTAAACAGTGAACCAACGACCTAAGAGTGCCAAGGGTTACACTAGCGCACAGGGCGCGGCTTGGCCACTGGTAGCCGAGGACAACTTATTATGCACTGAGCTCGGTTTAAGCGGGCCGGAGTCAGTGGGGTAAACAGAGGGTGCGACCTAAGTTGTCAGCCCTGACTATTATGTGACCTAATTGTTATTTGTGATTAGTTGCGTCATTGGTTCTGAATAAGTGCTGAGTGGTTAATGTGGAGTATTAAGTGTTTGGTTATGCTTAAAGAATTGACTATCTGATATTGTTGTTTGTGTTGGATAATATGTTTTCTTGCTGGGCCTTGGCTCACGGGTGCTACGTGGTGCAAGGAAAGACAAGGGCAAACTTGACCAGCCCTGTCTTGGAGAGCTCTGTGAGATTAATGTACATGACCAGCTGCTCAGCCGCCATGATTGGAGGAAAGGCAGGAACATGAGAACCAGAAATGTCTATTTTGCCTTAGTATGGCTGATGGTTATCTGTATTTTGGAGATTCTGTAAACCAACTTTTAAACACTGTTTCTTTTTGGGATCCCATGTATAAAACTGTTTAATTATATAAGGTG
The DNA here is from genome assembly GCF_963169125.1 of Humulus lupulus. NCBI lineage: Eukaryota > Viridiplantae > Streptophyta > Magnoliopsida > Rosales > Cannabaceae > Humulus > Humulus lupulus. The sequence continues at coordinate 125,668,436 of NC_084794.1, forward strand.
TAGCTTTTGAGACCAAAACCCTTTTTAACCCTAGCACATTCATGGTTAGTGACACGCTTTTAAGTAAATGACTTGATTAGCAAGTCCTGCACCTTTATAAGTACACAGTGTAGCGGTCTTGGCTATCCAAGGCGTTACATTTTATAAGGGCATATTTGTAATTTTGGCCTGTTAAGGGCATAAATGTGATTATATGTGATAAATGGTTGAGACCACATTATTATGTGGATATATTTGCAGTATATGGTTCGAGGGGATCCTAGTGAGCGGATTAGCGGAATAGTCACAACGGGGTTTAATACTCGGATGGAGAGCCTAGGGGTATTTTAGGAATTTAGAGAATATTTTGGGATTTATTGAATAATGAATAAGTGTTTGGAAATTATTTGGGCACGATGGGATTAATTGGAAATTGGTAGGATGACTTGAGGAGTTAGCGGGAATCAGAGAAATGACTATTTTACCCCTAAAACAATTAAGGGGCTGGGTTTCTTGAGGGGTATTTTAGTATTTGATTAAGATATTTGATCAGTTGGGTTAGGAAACCACCAGAATTCTCTAAGGGACCTCACAGAATACTCCCTCTCTCTCTCACTCACGTACCCTCACTCTCTCTTCTTGTGACTTGAAGCTAAGAAAGAAACTGAAGGAGAACTCAAGGTTTAAGCTGGATTTGGGCTGGTTCAAACTGGGAAAAATCAAAGCTAAGGTTAGATAAAGGTTTCTAAGGAGTTTAGATTATCAATTCAGGTAAAAATTTAACCTTTGATTGCTGAATTTTGTTGGAATAATATTGAGACTTAGAGCTTGCATGAATATGGTTGGTAGGTCTGATTTTGGGTGTTATAGGGGAATATGGAATTTTTTATAGACTAAATATGATGTTTAGGATATAAGTATAGGAATTCTGGGCTTGAATCTGGGTTTGGTTGAAGGTTTAGGTTGAATTTCAAGGTCAAGCCCGAGGGGAATTCTGAGAGAAAGATGGAATTTCTGGGTTTGGGTCCACGAGTTGCGGCCCTATTCTTCAGGTGTCGCGGCCCGCGTGCTTAAAGGGGCTGGATGCCTCTATTCGCTAGGCGCGCCGCGACCTGGAGGGGTGCAAGTCGTATCCCGTGCCCTCTAGCAAGGAGGGTTGGGCCTTTGTCTTAGGAATGGTTCGCGACCCTTATGGGCAAGTCACGACCCTAAATAGGAATTAATGGGCAGCCAAGGTTTTAGGCTCGGGGATTCAAACCTAAGTGCTCGGGATGAATTCTGGTACCCGATTTAGTATAATTCGAGGTCCCAGATGCTAGCTTTTGTTTCCTAAACATTTATTTGGATTAGAGATCGATAATTATCCATTGTTATTTGTGACTAGGGTTACCATTAGGGCTTAGGACTGAGGATCGTGCTCGGGACCACTCTTAATTTATTGCTTAGGATTCAAGGTAAGAAAACTGCACCCATGTGGTTGTGAACGGGACTAAGGTTCCCAGTAATTGAACATATGTACTGCGTGATTGTATAGTTGTTATGCATTATATGAAAGTACGACCTAAGGGTGCCGGGGCTGATGATAAGAGTACTGAACGCAGCTCGGCCTAAGCGAGCCGGGATCACTAGATAAACAGAGGGCTCGGCCTAAGGGCGCCAACCTAGATATTTGTATTACTAATTAAGATGTATGCTTGAAAATACATGTTTTCCGTTGTTTAGCTTAATGCTTGTACTCTGCTGAATAACTGAATTAGTTGGAATAAAATTGATTGACTGTTGTTTCTATATGTGTTTGCTATTATGGTTATCTTGCAGGGCCTTGGCTCACGGGTGCTACATGGTGTAGGTAAAGGCAAAGGAAAAATGTAACAACCATGATTTGGAGAGCTCTGGGTATCGTCAGCTGCTCACCCGTCACGACCGAGGGAAAATTACAGGAACAGAGCTCTAAATTGTATTTTTCCAATAGACTGGCTTTTGTTGTATCAACTTTTGGGAATTGTATATACCACTTATACCCTGTTTTTGGTATCTCATGTATCGAACATTTGTTTTAATGAAAATTAACCGTTTATGATCAATATCTTTTAACCCTAACATGTTAGTTGACTTTAGGATCACATTTACGTTCAAACAACTTGATTACCAAGTCTTGCACTATTTGAAAATATACAGTGTAATGGTCTTGGTTTTCCAGGGCGTTACAGGTCTCAAAGTTCTAAGTATTGAATTCTACTGAATTGCTATTAGAGTTTAGAGGTTGCATGAATTCTAGGTTGTGATTGATTATGGGTGTTTGATGGGTGAAGGGAATTGTTTATAGATTGTATATGATGTTTAGGTAATAGGGATGAGAATTCCGAGTTTAATTATTAGTTTGGCTCAAGGTTTGGGTTAAATTTTAAGGCTTAGACTCGAGGGAAACGCTGGAAAAAGGGTCATTTCTTTGGGTTTAGGGGCTCGGGTCGCGGTCTTGTTCTTTAGGCATCGCGGCCCGTGTGCTTGAGGAGGCTGGATGCCTCTGGTTTGCCAGGCGTGCCGCGACCCATGGGGGGTGCAAGTTTTAGCCTGTGCCCTTCTGCAGGGAGGGCTTGGCCTCTGTCAAAGGGGCGGGCTGGGACCCTTAGGGGAAAGTCGCGGTCCTAAATGGAAAATAAAAAGCAACCAAGATTTTAGGATTGGGGAGGCTCGTGGATTCAAACCTAAGCACTCGAGACTAATTCTACTACCCGATTTAGTAGAATTCGAGGCCTCGGAAGCTAGTATTTGTCTCCAAAACATTTATTTGAATTACTGATTAATAATTATCCATGGTTATTTGTGACTAGGATTATCGTTAAGGCTTAGGACTGAGGATCATGCTCGAGACCACTCTTTATTTATCGCTCGGGATTGGAGGTAAGAAAACTGCACCCATGTTGTTGTGAATTGGACCGAGTTTCCCCGTAATTGAACGTATGTATTCTATGATTATATGGTTGTTATGTGTTATATGAATGTACCACCTAAGGGTGTCTGGGCTGGTGATGAGCGTATTGAATGCAGCTCGGCCTAAGTGAGTTAAGATCTACTAGATAAACAGAGAGCTCAGCCTAAGGGCGCCGACACCTAAACATTTGTATTACTGATTGAGATGTATGATTGAAAATACATGTTTATCGTTGTTTAGCTTAATGCTTGTACTCTCTCGAATAATTGAATTAATTGGATTACAGTTGATTGAATGCTACTGATGTTATATGTGTTTGTTGTTTATGGTTTTCTTGCTGGGCCTTGGCTCACATGTGCTATGTGGTTCAGGTAAAGACAAAGGGAAACTGGACCAACCATGAGTTGGAGAGCTCTGGGGTGGAGTGTACATCGTCAGCTGCTCGACCGCCACAGCTGAGGGAAAGTTACAGGAATATAGCTCTAAATTGTATTTTGACGTTAGAGTGGCTTTTGTTGTATTGGCTTTTGAGAGTTGTATTTACCTTATAAACCCTGTTTTTGGGATCCCATGTATTAAACATTTGTTTTAATGAAAATAATTGTTTATGATCAAAATCTTTTAACCCTAACCTGTTAGTAACTTTAGAATTACATTTATGTTCAAACGACTTAATTATCTAGTCTTGCACTATTTTAGAATACACAATGTAATAGTCTTGGTTATCAAGAGCGTTATAGCTGTAGTAGCCCTACTGGTCTTTAATGCTCTGCCTTGATCTGCTGACAGGTCAAGCACTTTGCCACGTACGAAGACACGTCCCTATTCATCCCAACCCATTAATATAAAGCTTTCAGATCCTGGTAAATCTTCCTGGTGCCTAGATGTAGAGAATATATGGTAGTATAAGATGCATCCTGAATCTCCTGTCTGATCCTAGAGTTCATCGGAATACAAATCTGATCCTTGTATCTCAATAAACTCATGTTTGACACTATATAATCCTTAGCCACTCCACCTAGGAGGTCCCCTCTAATCCTTTCCAACTATGGGCCACTCAACTGTTTCTCTTTCATCCTCTCTAAAATAGTAGAATGCAAGGTGATGTTGACTAACCGGCCCACCACTAACTCAATACATGCTCTAGTTATATCCTCTGCCAACTCTCTAGATATCTTCCTAGAACTCTATACCTATCCCAGACCCTTTCGGCTTAAGGCATCTACCACCACGTTGGCCTTCCCTAGGTGGTAAAGGATCTTACAGTCCTAATCCTTCACCAGCTCTAACCAACTCCTCTGTCTCATATTCAAGTCCTCCTGGGTGAAGAAGTATTTCAAACTCTTGTGATCTGTGTATAACTCACACTTCTCACCATAAAAGTAGTGCCACCAAACCTTCAGTGAAAAACCACTGCTGCAAGTTCTAGATCATATGTGGGGTACCTCTGTTCTTATTCCTTCATCTGATGTGATGCATAGGAAATCACATTTCCTATCTGCATAAGGACACAACCTAAGCCCTATCTTGAGGTGTCACAATAAACCAAAAACTTGTCCTGATCTGAAGGGGGACTCAGAACTAGAGAGGTGATCAGTCTCTTCTTCAGTCTCTGGAAGCTGTCCTCACACCTATCTGACAATTGAACCTCTGATTCTTTCATATCAACTCTGTCAGTGGTGACGCAATCATGAAAGACCTCTCCACAAAGCATCTGTAATAACCTACCAATCCAAAGAAATTTCTGATCTCTGAAGCATTCTTCGGCCTTGGCCAATCTCTGACCGCCTCAATCTTCGCTGGATCAACCATAATTCCATCCTTATTGACCATGTGACCTAAGAAAGCCACCTGTGGCAACCGAAACTCGTAGTTCTTGAATTTCGCATACAACCTATGCTCTCTCGACCTCTGTAGTACTAATCTAAGATGATGATCGTGCTCTGTCTCTGGTTGAGAGTATACCAGTATATCGTCGCTAAAGAGAACCGATCCAGGTAATCTTTGAATACCCTACTCATCAGATCCATAAATGATGTTGGGGCATTATTCAGTCCAATTAACATCACCAAAAACTCATAATGCCCATACCTGGTGCGAAAGGTTATTTTCGGTATATCTTCCTTCCTGATCCTCAATTGGGGACAACCAGATCGAAGATCGATCTTAGAGAATATCGTCGTACCCTGTAATTGATCAAACATATCACCAATCCTTGGCAGATGATATCTATTCTTGATAGTTAACTTGTCCAGTTCTCTATAATCGATACAAATTCTCACAGAACCATATTTTTTCACGAAGAGAACTGGTGTGCCCCATGGCGAGAAATTGGGCCTAATGAAACCCAAGTCTAGTAACTCATATAACTAAACCTTTAGTTCCTTCAACTCTACCAGAGCCATCCTATAAGGTTCCCTTGACATTGGCTCTGTCCCTAGCGCCAGTTCTATCACAAATTCTACCTCCCTGTGTGGAGGTAAGCCTGGTAGATCCTTTGGAAACACATCTAGAAACTCAAAGACTAATCTAGTCTATCCTGGTCCCACTGGCACGACCTGGGTGGTATCCACCACACTAGCTAAGAATCCTATGCATCCCCTCTGCAATAGGCCTCTAGCTCTAAGTACAAATATCATTAGTATACGGGGTCCATGCACAGTGCCAACAAATACCAAGGGATCCTCACCCTCAAGCTCAAAGGTTATCATCTTCTTCTTGTAATCTATCGTGCTCAATACTTCTCTCACTAGTCCATACCCCTAATTATATCGAAGTCAGTCATAACCAATCCTATTAAGTCAACTTCCAACTCCCTGCCATCCACTGTCACTGGCAGTGATCTGACCTATCTCCTGGAAACTACCAACTCCCAAGTGGGCAATGAGGTACCAAATCCCACGGGATGAAGGTCACAAGGTCTACACAGACTATCAATAATCTTGCTAGCAACAAATGAATGTGTAGCACTTGAATCAATCAAAATAGTATGAAAGGTTCTAGCACTAGAAATTCGACCTGTAACCACCGAGGGACTAGCCTCGACCTCTGCCCGAGTCAGGGTGAACTCCTGAGTTGGCGTCAAGTTGTCCACCTCCCTTTGTTCTTCTTTCTTTATTCTTGGGAAATCTTTCCTCAAGTGTCCCACAATCCCATAGACAAAGCAGGCCTTCGCATGTCATTCCCCAATATGGCGATCCCTACATCGAGAACACTCTGGGAATGTTTTCCAAGTTTCACCACCACCCTGGCAGCCCATCTGTACGGTTTATGGCCTCATATCTGGCCCTAGAGCTGAAAATTCATCTGGAGTCTTTTTCTTTTGGTCACTAGGACCTCTGCCCCTACTAAAGCCTGAAAATGGAGGTTTCAGCCTCCTAAAATCCCTTTTGGCCACATACTTGTGCCAGATCTTGTTCTTTGCACTCTCAGCTATGATCGCCTTCTCAACAACCTGTGCATAAGTAGTCACTCTTGGAAAAGTGGTGATACGAACATTCCGGGCTGTCATAGGCTGTAGCCCCTTGAGAAACCTCTCTCTTCTGGTCCCATTAGTGGGCACCAGATCCCCAAAAACCTCTGCCAATCTATCAAACTTCAAAGCATAATCGATTAGTGACACATTGCCCTGAGTTAACTTGCTGAATTCTCCGACCTTCGTAGCTCTAACATTGTCGTTGTAGTATTTATCATTAAACAAAGTTTTGAATTCTTCCCAATCCATAGTATTTACATTCCTGGTCTGGGATACCTCCTCCCACCCTATTCATGCATCATCCCAAAACATAAAAGTGGCACAAACCTCTCTCTCATTACCACCCACCCTCATGAAATCTAAGAAGGCGACTATTATTGTCATCCACTGCTCAACCTTCAGTGGGTCTGAGCTACCCTCAAAAAGTGGAGGGTGTTGTTTCCTTAACTTCTTACACAGGGTTCCCATCTGTTTCCCACTTTCTAAGGCTATATTATTGCTGGTACCACTGGGTATATCATTGTCGGTACTGCAAGCTGTAGGTTCCCTGCATGAACCTGTTGTTGTTTCAAGAGGCGAATATCATCTTCTTGCCTCTATAACCTGGCTTACATGTCAACAAGCACCTCTTCCCCTGGTCATTCTCTTCCCTGGCATGAATTCATTGGCCAGCCAACCCCTTTGATCTTCAAGGAAGCATACTGACAACTATCCCACTCTGCAGTGCTCAATTCATCCATTAGGTAAGTAATAACTATACCTCTTCTCGCCTGGAGGTCCAAGACCGAACAAACAAACATATGCAAATAAGAATATTCAAGCATTTATACAAGCATAACAATGCTAACAAACATGTCTTTATCATTCATACAACAGTCAAGGTTCAGACACTACCATAATATCTTATACTCCCTAATAAGGCTTGCAGATAAAGCATTTATATCCTATTTATGTAGTTAAACACATAACAACACAGATAGTTACCAAACCCTGAGTCGAGCTTGTCTTTAGTGGTGAGTGTACATACCCAGCCAGTCTTTAGGAACCCATAAACCTTGGCAACTCTGATACCAAGTAGTAATGTCCTCCTAATCCAGGACCATTACACAGTGCTCTTTAAATAGTGTTAGACTTGCTAATCAAGTCCCTTGCTTAGAAACATGTAACTAAGGTTAATGACAAGGATTAGAGTTAAAATTTTGGTCAAAAGGAAATGTTGAATTTTCATTAAAAATATTTATGTTCACACATAGGATCCCAAAATAACATAAACACATGTTTAAAAGGTCTATTACAGTTCAATAGTTATAACTAGCCGACCTTAACGGAAAAATAGGGTTTGACCTTTAGTTCCTCTGAGAAACCCTTGGCCGTGGTGGTCGAGCAGCCGCATATGTACACGCCGCCACCAAAGCTCTCCAACTCATGGCTGGTCCAACTTTATCCTTGTCCTTACCTACACCATAGAGCACCCGTGAGCCGAGGCTCAGCAAGAAAACTTCACCAACATAACATATAATAATTTATTTCAATAAATGCATAACTAATCAACACACAACGGACAATTCACAACAACGACCTAAACTAGTCAAGGTGTGTAACTAGGCACCAAGTTCATGGTCCTAACCGAGTGGGTGAATACAACACCCTTAGATGGCCCTGCCATGGCAGCTTGCATTCAACATGCTTATTGACGATCCCAACCCTTATTAATCTCAGCCCTTGCCGCTCAGACATAAACACGTATATGAAATAATGGTTACAGACATTTACACATAATAATAAGTGCAATACAAGCAAAAATAATAGTGCCATGCCTTGCTCTACGTGCACAGATAATTTTATTACCTCAGGTCTGAGTGCAACGAATAACGAGAATGACCCTCGAGCACGATCCCGGTTCTGAGCCCTTAGCGGTAACCTAGCCACAACCACAATTTGAATTTCAATTAATAATGAGAAAATAAAGGCTTCTGGACTGAGTCCTAGCCTCCGGGACGTCGAATTATACTAAACTGGGTAGTACAATAGATCCCGAGCCCTTAGGTTTGAGTTCTTGCACTTAAAACCTTCCCGGGGCTCAAAATCCCTTCAAGCACTGCGTCTTAAGGACAAAGAGTCGCAGCCCACCCTAAGTCAGAGAACCTAAGGGCTCTTCTCTGAGCACACGCTATGGGCCAAATTACGAAAATCTCCCTTCTATCAAGAGATGGGCCCACGTGCATATTTAATACACCTAAACATGCATATCTAGTCATATTATACTATAACTCACACAATCATATTATGATACACTTATATATATATCATATAAACACATATTTTGTATAATTCTCCATAATTTTCTACCCTGGTCCCCTAATCAAGGCCCTAAGCCTTTTTAAGCAATTTGGGGTGTTACACTAGTATAGTAATTAGAGGATATCCTCGGGGAGCTGGAGGAGGAACGCCTTTGACCGTAACCGCCGTCTTCTTTTGAACTCGGGGTTGGGAAGAAGACAAGTCTTTTTCCTTAGGCTGGTCCTCTGTAGATGAACATCCATCTCCAGATACATTATTCTTTATTAACCTCTACCTTTTGATGGTTGGGCCAGAGTTGCAAATGGCTACTGTCAAGTCGCTCATGTTCTTCTCTGCAAAGTAACCAAGAAAAGGTTATATAAACTTTAGTCAAGCTTGGAAAAGAACTAGTAGGGAAGAAAATTGTATCCTCCGAGCTAGAGGAGGAGACTAAAACAATCAGATCCAGATTGAAGGCTGGGCTAACTAATGGAGGACTAGCTAGCTCTTGGATAACTAGGGTGGAGAGAATATAACAACGATCTCAGGCATGATATAAGCTCGGGTCATACTCTACATGCGTAGAGATAGGGAAAAGTGATCTAGGGGCCAAAATTATTCAGGGGCAAATATATGTGTCATATTGCTCGAAAATGGCACTATTAATATTCAAGGTATTATCTACAACTATCTTCTTATTAGGGAGACGTAGGTCATGACAGGAACTAAAAGTTTGACACACTATTGGATATTAACATTTTGGTCTGGATCCTCATGGTGTCTGGTCACAGTCGTCCTCGGGTCATGCTAAGCTAGCACGAAGATGGCAACTAATTGATTAATGTCAGTTCCATTATTTCCTTGGAAAAAGGTGCTGGCTGCTGCCACCGATTGAGCCCGATCTGGGTCATCACTCAGATCGCTCTAAGAAGGGCATCTGCGCACCAAAAGTATGACTTCTTCTTCCTCCTCGATCTCCTCAACAATGAGGATGGTCCTCTTTTTAGTAGGGCTATGAGGTCGGAATGCTAGAGATTGGTTGTTCCCGATCATCTTGCAAGCCAAAATGTTGGTGGGGACAAAGGCGAGCTTTAGGTACTGGTCCTTCCGGACCGCAGACTCTTCAGAACTCTTATAGATAGCTCCATATGCAATCAACATGACCATAATAAAAAATATTAAGGATCAAACAAAAATACTTACAAATTCATCAAGGTAAAGATACTTACGAGGTTGATTTAAGTATCTATGTTCATAGGTTGCGAACCCGTTCGACATGAAGAACACATCCTTGAAATCGCTTGGATTTCTTCGGAGCTCCATGATAGTGGCGGTTTTGGGGAACATGGTGAGGTAGTAAAATCCATCACCTCCATTCATGGTGTTGGGGTTGGCCTTAAGGCATAAAAAGCAGAGGATACCCTCCGGGGTAGGGTCTAACCATTCATTTTTAAGAAATAAATTTTTTAACCATGCTAGGAGGTGATACATGTTTGGGGGGAGCTGAAACATAGCTAGCTTCAAATAATTTAGAAAATCTGTTAAGTACATGCTCAATGGTAGAAATGCCCTCGCCTTTGGGTGCTCATCTCTCCAAGCCCCAAAATTATCCTCTAAAGGAGTGCAACTTTGCTCTCCTTCGAATGTTGGGCGAGCATAAAAATTTTAGTCCATTTGAATGCCATGGCCCTTCATTATGGAATTTACCCGGGGCATGGAAGTTATCCGCATCATAATTTGCTCGACTTCATAAAAGCTATCTACGGTTACCTCAACTTCCTTATCCATCACTGGCCCAAAGTGGGGCATTGGGGTCTTTGCGACTTTCTAGCCTTTAGAGGAAGAACCAACTACTATCTTGGGTTGTCTCATTTTGATGACAATAATTTAGCTCACCTGGGTATAGAACAGTGTTAACATTTAGTGGGTGATAACTCTTGAATAAAGAGTTATTTTTATACTTTTAAGCATATAAATGTAGAATTAAGAAGAGTGATGAGTGATTGTTTGTTATTATTTTTAGTTAATTTCTTTTCCCTTTTTGTGTTGTTGTGAGTTATTGTGTCTTGTTAGTTTTTCAGAATTGAAAGGTGGAAATTAAGGAATTTATGCATGAATTTTTCCAAAAATAAAAAATAAAAGTGAATTGGCTTGAAGTTGTTTAATTTGTGCTGGAGCATTTTCATCACGATTCAAGTGGGAAATTTTTCCAAAAATAAAAAATAAAAGACACCTAGCATGTCATTAATTTAGTTAGCAAGGCGATGCGCTGCATTTTGGAGCATTTTCTAAAAGAGGAAAAAAAAAAGAGAAAAAGGATTGGGCCAAAAATAGAGACAAATGTGGTGGGCCCCCTAATTAGGGAAATGATTATTACCCTAACATCATAAGAAGAAAGGATCCACCATTTGAGAGAATCCAAGAGCTGCCATTAGAGAAAGAGGAAAAATAGAAATGAAGAAGAAGAAGAAGAAGAAAAGAAGTTCCAAGCTTGAAGATGTCTCATCATCAAGTCCTCATGAATTTTGTTCAACACGACTTGGAGCCTTTACACAAGGCATGGTGGAGATACAAAGCCTTTCTAATGAGGTTCCCATACCATGGTTTGTCCAAAGAGTGTCAATTAGAGGTATTCCTCAATGGGTTGAATGCCACAACAATAGAATGTGTAGAAATATGAGATGGTACCACCAACTTCTACTAAGTATCCGTGGATGAAGCATGTAGGATGTTGGAAGACATGGCAAAGTATAATGAATGGTGGAATTGGAATTGTTCTATGACCAACCATATATGGGAGAAAAATTACAACCATATGGAGCCAACTTTTGACACTTGCACTCAAGGACAAAATGAGGAGAACTGGGAAGATTTTCAAGCAGTAATCATGGAAGAGGAACCTCACCAAGTGACTCCATCAAGTTCATTGGAGGTACTAATGATGGAGTTTATGGCTAAAAATGATGCCTTGACTCAGAGCCAAGCTTCATCCTTGAGGAATTTGGAAAATTAAATTGGGTTATTGGCAAGTGAGTTATGTAATAGACCCTATGGTAATGCGCTTAATGATTGGGAAAATTAAATTGGGGAGTGGTAAGGAGATGGAGCCCTCTTCAATCCAAAGTGATGAAAAAGGGAGATAAAATAGTATGATGAATTTTGTCTCTACCCAAGATGTAGATAAAATGTTTGAGCAAAGTAGTGAAGAAAGGCTAAATCTACCACCACCCCTCATGAAACAAGTACTCGATCCTCAATATAGTGAGCTAATGGTAATGAAATAGAACACATATGATGATCCTTATTGGCCACCTCCACAACAAGCTCCATTAGCATCGTTCCTTGCCATCCATCATGCGTATTCTTCAAAACAAAGTCAAGTTGAACATAGGAGCTCACAAATTCTGCATCTCGCCAAGCTTGAGGGTGTTCACAACAAAGACCCATATGTAAGGGCATATGCTACTCTCTATGGGCGAAAGCCTTTCTTTGATGTGTGCTTCTCCATAAAGTCAAGTCAACCACTTTATATCGAGCACTTCTTGGGAGGCAACCGAAGTTTCTAAACTTGTTTTTAATTTTGTTTTAGTTTAGTTAAGCTCATTGAATTTCCTTTATTAAGTATTTTATGTTTGAAAAAAAAAACAAAGTTATTATAATTATAATTTTTGTTAGTTTAATTTCATTTTATTGTGTTGTTTTTTGGAGTGGTTTTACGTTTTTTGATGTGTTTCAGGTGTTAAAAAGTGAGGAAATGGTGTTTGGGAAATAATTTGTGGGTCTTATGCTTTTGCAGAAATTTTGCTGAAGAAAAACAGGGTGCAAAATGGGTGCTATTTCTGAAGAAAAAAAATGAGAGTTCTGCTTGTTCGAGCAAAATTTTTACTCATATTATTTTGTTGGAGCGAAAATTTTACTCATATAGTTTTGGTGCAGTGAAATTTTTACTCATATAATTTTGCTACAGAATATTTTTCAGAATTGGGTAACACAAGTCAGAGGGCTTCACATGCCCGTGAGAATTGAAGAAAAGGAAGAGGAGGAAGACAAGATTATTTATTCATCATCTTTGGATTGTTTTCTCCTCTTTAATCACATTTAAGTTTGTAATTTCTTTAGCTTTTTTCTATTTAAATACTCATGGGTTGTTTTGATTTTGGATTTGTGCTCCTTAATTTAGCCATGAAATTAATCTTTTGAGGCTTGAATTATGAGTTAACTTTATGTCTTAGTGTTTAAATTTCTAGCACTTTATTTTAGCAAAAATACTCATTGTTCATTCAAGTGTGCTTAATGATGAATTCTTGTTGTTGTTTGGCCATCAATGGCAAGATGTTGAGTTATATTTGTGCTGTAAAGTTTGAATATAATGGATGAACTTGAATGACACAAGTAGATAATCTTTTTAGATTATGTCTTGTGAATAACATAGGAATATGTTATTTGCCTTGTGTAACAATTGTAAATTGAAGCTTGAAATTAAATTCGTAAACTTGATTGGCATAGAAATATGTTTAATTAGGCGAAATAATTAATACCATAGGATTTGGGAATGTTCTATGAGCTAATTTGGAATTCTGTTAACTTTGGGAATTTCGCTGAGATTTTGCTGCAGCAAACGTGACAGGTTACTTGACATAGAGGAATTTAATAGTTCAAGCCCATTTCGCCAAATTGAATTTCTCTTGCTTTTAGATTGTCATCTTAGTTTATTTTAAGTCAATTTATTTTTTCTCACTATTAAATTGTTTGGTAAGTGATTTCTGCACAATTATTTGCTAATTCAATCCCTGTGGAGACGATACTCAACTTGTCATTATAATACTTATTGACTGTGTACACTTGCACATTATTGATCAGATCATATCACAATTGTGGGCCACCTAAGGATACGACTCTGGGATAAGGTTCAAAAGTATCAAGTAAATATGTCGTGCTTAATAACCAGGAGTAAACTATTGGATAACTCGACCTAAATATTTGGATGAGCTAGTGCGGGTATGGAACCCGTGTTCGTGGATTCACGCACTTCCCTAATTCATGCGCTCGGCCCTCAGGAAGTACTGTCTCTTCATAAGAGAGAATGAAAGAGAAAGCTTTTCAAGGAAAAAACAAAGACTAAGCCTAAACAATGGGGATAATTAGAGAAAGAGTGTATATATAGACTAAGCCTATTGTGAATTTGGGACCGTTCGATATGGGGATTTTTAGATCCGACGACCATAATTAAATAGGAAGAACAACGTCAAAAAGGTGAAAACAAAATTTTCACTGTACTCGAGAACCCAAATAGATGCCTATTAAAATGAGACATGTGTCCTATACTCGAGAGGATAGGTGGGTACATTTCCCATGACAAAAGTGGAAAAGCCTCTACTATGTTTTCCAAAAGTACGGGTGATGTCATACACGAGCAAAGACTGGGGGAAAATGTTGTACCTAAAAAACACGAGTTGACATGTCATGTTCGCGATACAATTGACAGGCATTTAATGGAGTTATTCATAGTTTTGAGAACACGATACAAGTCCTGAAACAGGTAGCTCGAGTCAAGCACAGGTTGACAAGACATCAAGAAGATCATTTAGCCTGAGCTTCAGGTCGCATAAGGCCCAGCTCGATCATCTCAATGTTTTGATCGGTCAAACCTAGAAAACTCTAACTCATGTATTGTGCATTTAGCTTATTTTTGGCAGTTGGAATACACAGTCTTGAATTCTTGAAGACTCGGTGTAATGCCCCGAAATCCCTAATGCGGTTTAATGGCTAGATTAGTAGGATGGGAGGGCCATAATTGTTTAATTATGCCATTAAATGATTATATTCATGTTTATGTGAATTATATTATAATATGATGTTAAATGCATGCATGTGGGTCCACATATCTTTACAGGGGTGTTTTGGTAATTTGGCCCGTTGAGGGCGTAATTGTATATTTGTATATGTCGGTGATCTATTGTTGAGACCACATTATAATGTGGATTTTTTCGAGCTATTCAGCATGAGACAATCTTTGAATATTGATTAGCGGTTTAGTCATAACAGGTTTAAGTTCGGGGCTCGGGGTGAGTCTCGGGGTGATTTTAATGATTAGAGCATTGCCGGGAATTAAAGGGTAATGAGATATGAAATATTGGTGTTTGAGAATATTGAGAATAGCGAGAATTGGAGAGCGTTAATTATGATTAACGAAATAGGTGGGAAATGTCAAATTTGCCCTTGGGAGCCTTTAGAAATGTTTATTTGACCTAGGGGTATTTTGGTCTTTTCACCCCTAGGATAGATTAAAGCCATTGAAGGTTATAGAAGGAAGAGAAAACAGAGCATAGAACAAATCCTTCCCCGTACCTGTTTTCTTTCATTTTCTCTTTGGATTTTTGAGCTTAAGTTGGGGATTCAAGCTTGGGAAGTAACTCTTGAGAGCTTGGGAGTGAGTTCCACCATTGAAGAGCATCATAATCTGAGCTTGAGTTAAGTTTCTAGCCATTAAAATTCCTGGTTTGCTCTGTTTTAGCTTTGGTTTTCAGTTGAGATTTCTAGGTTGGATGATTGGTTTTGTTGGGAGTTTTTGGCTAGGGTTCTTGTGGGGATGATTTTTGGGTTCATTTGGCACCAAAAATAAGGTTTGGAAGCATTGGAATCGAGTTGGAATTGAAGGAGTCAAAGGAAGAGGTTTCAGGGGTGGATCTGGCTGGGTGTAGCGCTATAGCGCCCACAAGGGGGCACTATAGCGCTACCCAGTATAGTGTTGGCGGTTTGGGGTTCTGAGAATAGCGCTGGGGCGCTAGTGAGTAGCATTGTAGCACTACTGTGTTCCTTCATAATCTAGTTTTGAGTGTTTTAAGGGTTTTTGGCTCGGGGTTTCAATCCTTAAGGCCCGGGATCGAATCTACTCATCGTGTGGGTACGTTTCGAGGTCCCGAGAGTGGGGGTTAGGTCAAGACCCTTTCATTGTTGATTTTCATTAGTGGAGGTTATAATTGGTTATGATTAGGTAATTGCTAAGGAATCAAAAGGTCGATCGTTCTCTGGAGTCGTTCTTCTTCTATTTCCCGCTCGAACCAGAGGTAAGAAAACTGCATCCTGTGTATATGACATGCATGATTGTTGTTGAGGCATGTTGGTTGATAAATGTGGAAATTGATTGCATATTAAATGCTTAGCAGAGCTTGCTTACTTGTGTATGGCACTGATTAGTTAGGGAGGACACTGGTAGCATATTACTGACCTGAGAGTTAGAAACGGCATAAGTGTTCTGAACGTAGGGCCGATTAAAAGATTAGATCTAATCGATATCAGCGTTGAATGAATATAGAGGCATTAATGCTGGACCGACCCTAAGGTCGATGAAACTTATAAGCGCTTGACTAGTCTAAGCTAGTTACTCAGAGCCAGGGCCTAAAGCCTAGGTGACTGCTTGTCACATGGCTAGGGAGCGGAATCCCATGGTTATAACTCTATGGTCATGCGATAGGTTATATTGGTGACCAGTTCATCGAGCACCTATCTTGATAAGCTAGTGAAGGGATCACTTATTTGTAAAGCCTCGGTGACCTTATCGTCACATGGCTAGAGGGAACGGAACCCACCTTAGTGACTTTTCAACTGTCACTCCTCTATTTTGGACTGAAAGTCCTAAATGATTATTATGACCATTGTTGATACTATATTCATGCTATATCATGTTTTCTTGATGGGCTTTGGCTCATGGGTGCTATGTGGTGTAGGTAAAGGGAAAGAAAAGCTCACCCAGCCTTGAGTGGAGAGCTTAGGTGGTGATGTGTACATATGCGGCCGCTTGACCACCACGCCCAAGGAGTTCTCAGAGGAACTAGGGGGTTTAACCTATTTTTTCCACTTAGGTCGGCAGGTTGTAAATTTGGACAGTAATGACCATTTTGAGTTGTAAATAACTTGTGAATGTTTTGATGGGCCCGTGAACAATTTTAGGCATTAAATAAAATTTATCATTTCCTTTTGATTGGTTTTCCACCTTAGCCTATTAATAACACTTAGAAGTTTTTAACCAAAGAACTCGGGTAGCGAGTTAAATTTCTGGTTCACCGTTCACCGTAACTGTTCTGGGGTAACCAGGGTGTTACACTGGGGACTTTATATGCATAATTAGTATATTGTAACCTCTGCTTGATCAATGTATAATATTAGGCAATCAATGTATTTAATGTATTTGTTTGTATGTTTAAGAAGTTACCAAAGCTTGTACGTTACACAATGTAAAATGGCTACCCAAATCTATCCATTGAACCCTTATAAATAGAGAGGTAATGGATAGAAAAAGGGACTGAAGCTTTTTTTGCCAAAACTCTGCAAAAATTATCATAACCAATTTCCTAAGAGATCAACAAGCAATAATATATAGACTAGTGGACTAGGTGGTTTTTAACCATTGAACCACGTGAAGTTCTTGGTGTTTACTTTATACGGTTTAACTAAAGCCTAATTTCAACCTCGAATTTATTAATTCACCATTGGCCAAAAACCGCGTCAACACTACCCCTACTACACATTGGCAGTAGTACTGTGTGCCTTCTTGTGAACCAAGTATAAGGGAAGTATAAAACCCTTTCCCTTTCGCTCTTTGGTAAGAGATTTTGAGAAGCCCACTTCTTTCTTTATCATGGGGCTTTGAGAAGCCCACTTTTTTCTTCAGTATGGGACTTTGAGAAGTCCTATTATCTTTGGTATGGGATTTAGAGAAGCCCACTTTTTTTTTTGTATGAGTAATTTCTGCAAGTCCTCTTTCTTATAGTGGCAATAGTCTCCTAGGTGCACTTGACTATTATTATAAGGACATGTTGACCCTCTGGGTCTTTTCAATCCTTTTTTAATTTTCCCGTGCACTTTTGATTTTCAATCAAGAAGTTTCCTTCTCATTGTTAGGCATAGTACTTTTTGTTCAAGCGTTTTCTTTGAGACCCTTTTTGGCTAGACGACTCAATTCAATCTAGACTTATGTTAAGGAACCTTCCTAGGGCACCTTTTTTTTTTTTTAAGATTTTATGATCCAAGGCTATGAGGCCCTTGGGATCGAGGCATATCCCGCGGAGTCAAGGACTGTGAGGCTGAGGCGTGTCTCACATTTCCAGGGGTTGTGAGGTAGGGGCGTTGTGTGGGGTGGTCATCCTTTGGGGTGACAACCTTTGTATGGATGTGCCCTTTTTTAATCTCTTTTTTTTTCACTCTTACGACGTCTATGAGGGTAGCTAATCCTCATAGATTCCATGGGCTTTTTTTTGTCTTTACTGGCATTATGCCCCTAAGTGGTTTGTGAGATTCTCTCATCAGACACTTTGAATATTGTACTCTCATGTGCATATTGGCAATTTCGATTACCAATGACTGTTATGAGTGAACTACATACTTTCAATTTATGGAACACGATCAGTAAGATAGATGATTGATATTACATTGATGATGAGTAAAGTGTGTGCACATGTATGGAGACAATGCACCCATCTTGTCATGAGGTCTACTAGGGTGACCTCTTTGACTTAACACATCCTAAGCCAGATGGGCATGCTTTATTACTACATTAGGAGGCTAACTTGGGTAACATCTTTTATTCATTATATCAAACATAAAATTTTACTAAACATGCCCTTCTAGGTGTGCATGTTGGTGGGAATTGTTTGGATTACAGCGTAGATCTCTTCCCCTTCACAATCATTGACATTACAAGCTTTCAGAGCTTGATTAATCTTCATAGCAGGATGTAAAAGTATTCTCTAGTTTCCTAGAGTGTCCGTGGGTGTTTATGGAACGTTGCTTAAAGCAAGGCTCTAGTTGCCTATCCTCAAGTGGTCATGGCCATCTTCCACTCGAACATACTTTAGAGCCCTTTCATAGAAGTCACCTAGGTCCTCTATCTCTCTCTTGAGCATGCTATCCAACATTTTTCTCTTCGAATGTATCCCTGCAATGATGGCCAATTTTAGCCCATCCTTAGGCAACTTTCCCACTATAGTTTCCTCTGCATTGAAGTGTTGAATGTACTTTTTCAGACTTTCATTTTCACCCAGTTTTACATTGGCGAGGTTTGTGGTGGGTGCCATATAGTCATGGAAGGCACAATGTTGTCTAAGGAATTCCTCTAAGAGTTGCCTCCATGATGAAATTGTCCCTAGGCCTAGCTCTTTAAATCACTTGTAGGCGACTCTTCTTAGGTTGACTGAAAAACATTGGCAAACTCCTTTCAATTTCATTAAGTCATTGAAGGCATCCAAGTGATTCTTTGAAGTGAAATGGCAGAGGTTCTTCTTGGATCTCTCTTGAAAGTGGATATTCCTCCTCAAACTCAATGTAACAAAGCTGTCCACCAAGAGCGGCTGCTATCTTGCTACTAAGATCCTTCATTTTCGCGTCTATCTCATTCTTCCTCTTATTTAATGCGTTCAAAAGGTTTTTGGTGGACGGAGCTTATGTTTTATTCATCACCATGAAAGAAGTTGTGGGGAACTTTTCTCTCTTCACTCAACCTTTTCTTTGTTTAGGGATGTCTCATTCATCCAACAGTGTCTTGTTTGAGGCAGTGCTTCCTCCTTGTTCTGACATTGTACGACCACTGCCCTTCTAATTTGTGTTTCTAGTCTATACTCTGGTGCCTTTACACCTTGTTCTGACATTGTATGACCACCACCATTCAGATGGGTGTACCTAGTCTGTACTCTAGTGCCTTCACACCTTCGTCATACAACTCTCTTTTGTTCATACCTTATACTCTTGAATTCCTCATCCATGATCATTGTCTCATTGTCATTACTCCAAGCATGTACCCTAGGAATGTTGGGTTTTTAACTGAGTTTGAGACATGTTTTTAGTTCTAGAGAAGCTTAACCTCACTCCCCAAACTCTAGAGAGGCTTGAGCTAACCCCTTGAGCTCCAGGGATGCTTGAGCTCTCCCCCTAGGCTCCAGGGAGGCTTTGAGCTTGCCCCTTGAGCTTTAGAGAGGCTTGAGCTCACCCCTTAAACTCCAGGGAGGCTTTGAGCTTGCCCCCAAGTTCCCGGGAGTCTTATGCTCACCTCCAAGCTCCATGGTGGCTTAAGCTCATCCCCAAAGCTATAGGGAGGATTAAGCTCACCCACCAAGCTCCAGGGAGGTGCAAGTTTGATCCTCAAGGATTTTCCTATCTCTTGGGACTACTCTTGGGTGCTTGTTTCGCGCTTGGTATCTCTTGCAATTTTTCCTCATCTACACCTCGCATTTCCCTTGAGTGACATAGAGGCCACCAATGTGAGACCTTGAGGCCTAGGTGTGTGAGGCGGAGGCCTCGCTTGTAAGGTGAGGCTTCGTGACTCTTAGTTATGCGTTCAGACCTTTGCCTTGGTGATTTTTTTTGCATTTACACTAAAGTAAATCATTTTTCTATCATTTTAAGTGGGGAATCTCAGTTATATATATATATTAGGATTTATTATTTATTTTAAATAAATAAATATGGTTATTCGATATGATTCGTTAGTTTAATAGATATTTAGGGGATTCAAACGTTAGATATTTATGAGGTTGGTAGGTCGAGTAGGTCTATAAATATACTTTGAATTATATAAGCAAGGAAGAGAATGAGATGTGATCGAGATCAAGAGGAAAGCAAGAGAGAGTGTGAGACTTGAAACAAAGAAATAGAGGGTGGTTCGAAAATATTAGAGAGACAATTACCAATCTCTTCATCTTTTGGCTTGGGACTTTTCAGGTATAGCTTGATTAAGGATTCAAGTGGTTAGTTGTCAAAAAATTGTTGTGTTCTTGTCGGTCATATTCATGGGGTAAGTTTTCTACCTTGGTTATAGCGTTTTAGATTATTTTGGCTAATAGGATCTAATGTATGATATGGTTAATCTAGGGTTTTACGTTCTACAATCTCTCACGCTAGTTTTCTATTCCTTCAGGTACGGAAATTCGATAGTCAGGTCCGTGCTAGTTATATGTTTGAATGGTTGAACATTTGTATGTTTGTTTCCTAATGTATAAGGTACAAGAGGGGTTGTCTTGAGTAATGGACTTTTTCTCTCTAGTTGTTGTTATATAGTAGCCTCTACCCATGGCACTTGACTGTTGCGTTTTATGGTTTGTGCATTATAATGCCACCCAAAGACAGGTTGCTAGTTAGATTTGTTGTATGGGTTGTAGTGCATTAGCAATGTTTGTATGGTAAGATAGCTTATAATATTTGCATGATTTGGTATAGTTATGCATGGACATTATTATAAGGAAGTTTTATGTAGACTTTTGCTTTTTGTGGTATTTATGAAAAGTTACTAATTATATGGTAGATATTTATGAAATGTTAGTAATAATATGGCATTTGTATAATTATTGTGTATGTGTGTGCTAGCATTTCCTTACAGGGTTTAGAAACTCACTCATTATGTTTGATATGTGCAGATTGAAGCATGCATATAGTCGACAGCGAGTTAGACTTGTTCAGCTGAGTGTGTATTCGTGAGGACCATATGTTTAATTTAGTTTGTATTTTAAATAAAAGTTGCTAAACTCTTGTTATTTCAAGTATGTTTAATTGTTTTTCTTTCTAAAACTAGGTACCCAATTTAGCTCGTTTATTTTTCAATAAAAGCAACGTCTATTGTTATTTTTCAAACACTGGATTTCTTTAGTATTTTTGTTAAAAATTATGGGTATTACATTGTACAAGAGAGGATATTGCAATTACAGTTAGTAAACTAAGTAGGTTTACTAGCAATCCAAGCATAAAACATTGGAAGGCTATTGAAAGAGTTATATGGTACCCTTAAAAGGACCAAGAACCATAGTCTTCACTATTCAAAGCTTCCAAGGGTAATAGAAGGGTATTCCGATGCAAGTTGGATAACAAGTGTAAGAGATAATCTCTCCATAACCGATTGAGTGTTCACACTAGGAGGTGGTGGGGTTTTCATGGGGCTGAAAGAAAAAAACTTGCATTTTACACTCAACTATGGAATCCAAGTTCATAGTTCTAGCGACTACTGCTAAAGAAGCCAAATGGTTAAGGGATCTTATGTTGGACATCCCCATCATAAACGAGAAAGTGGCAACTATCTCAATACACTGTGATAGTCAAGCAACACTAGTTAGATCTTACAATAGTGTATACAATGGGAAGTCTAGACATATTAGTCATAGATATGATTATGTGACACATTTGATTCAAGATGAACTCATCTCTATATCTTATATGAGATATAGTGAGAATTTAGCGGATTCCTTTACAAAGCCCCTCACAAAGGATTTGGTGTATACTACAAAAAGGATGGAATTGAAACTCCTAGAATTAAATTTACCAATGGCGGCAGCCCAACTCAAAACTAGGGCTACCAAATCTAGAGTTCAATGGTTAACAGCAAGTCGTTGATAAGTGAATAGGTGCAATGAACCAAAATCTACGGTCCCATCCAAACATATAGTGTTGGTTGACACCGGAAAGAGGGTAAGATTAAGAGGTTTTTAATGAAGTTCAGTTGAGTGCAATAGACATCTATAAAGGTGACAAAGATACTGTAAGAATATCACCTATGTGAAGTTAGAGGTGGTGCCCCTCTCATGGGAAGATTTTTAGACTCTCTCGGGATAATTCATGAATAGATGAGTACATGGCCATAACAGTGCTAAGTGTGTAAGAGAGAAAAATGAGATTCAAGAAGAGGTGTGTGAGACGTTACCCGTTTTGTCAAATGGAATAATTGGTTCAACGCTTCAAGCAACCAAGTATTTAGGTGAAACCTTGTAACATTTTCACTAAGGCTTAGTTCAAATCGAAAGATACTATGTTTTATGCACCAATATTGTTAGAGCTAGTAAATAGAGGATTATATTTAACCAAGTGGGGTAATGTTATAATTGGTTAAATATAAGATTAAGTGTATTTTCACAAGGTGGTGCAAAACACTTAATGATTTCACCTAATGGTAATGTGAAGTTTAAATTTTTGTTGTAGGCATTCAAAAATTATCTTTTTTGGTCTAAAGTGATACAATGATGTTTCTAATGGTTTGAGAGAGTGAGATTACACCACCACAGTAATAAGAATCTACACATGATTGTCCTTCACATAGTCCAAAAAATTTTAGGATAGAATGATGCAAACCTTAGTTGTAGAACAAACTCTTAGATCCTCTTGCAAGCTTCAAACCCTAGGTAGAATTACCACTTGAATCATTTGTTGATGAGAATCAAAACCAATTCTTATACATGAGATGTATCATTGTCCAAATTCTCTATTTCCTAGCCCTTGGTGGATGGTTGAGGGTTTGTCTAGTAGGAGAGGGAATTGAGATTGAACAAAGCTTGAAATTCACAAGTACAAGCACTTTCTTTATGAATTTCTTGGAGAAAACTTATGATCTTGAGATATGGAGAGAGAAAGAGAGAGATTTTAGAGAGTCATCAAGTCTATCAAAAACCTATGAGAACCATTTTATAGTATATGCACCATCAGTAAGTCTAACCAATATGACTAGAGCTTTTAAACACACCATTTGGAGCTCAAAACACGTGTCTATATGGATACGTCAAGCAACACGTTGATTGTCTATAGGAAATGCATCGCCTACCAGGAAATGTGTTGCCTAATAGCAGACAATACATTGCCAAAATTCTAGGGTTTTAGGCAATGCATTGCCTCTAAGGTGGTGACGCAACGCCACCTAAACATCGCCTCAAAGTTAATTACTCTTTAAAAACTATTGAACGAAAATCAATATATAAACAATCAATATGAACATTGAAATAAATAATTAAAAAGAAAACTTATTTATAAACATAGGGTTTCATTAAAGCCCTTAAAAAGGAATTTTAGTTCAACATCATAATAGAATATACCATACAATAATGACAAATCATGGCTTGAAATTCAAAAGAAAAAGATGAAATAAAGAGGATTTCAATTTTCAAAATCCAATATTCTCTAGTGTTTTTCTCTCCAAAAACCTTTTCTTCATGTTTAGATTTGTCTCCTATGCTTTCCCAAATGAAAAATATGAATTCTCGTTTAAACTGAGCTTAGAATATCACTTAAACAGGTCATGGACTTGACTTCTTGAGCCCTCGTAAGAATCCCACGAGGGCCCGCACAACCTTCTAAGAACACTTTTTTTTTTTTATGATTCGACCTTGATCAGTAAAGCACACATAACTTTCTCATCCAAACTTCAAATGAGATAATTTAACATAATTTAGAAACCTGAGAAAGAGATTTACAACTTCTAGTTCAAGAGTTCTTTCTAGAAAATGATAGCATCATTGGCTCAACACCAAACTTCATACTTTTCCTCAAATTTTCCATTATAAATTCTGAATTAATCATTATAAACAAAATATAAAGAAATTAAACCTAAAACACACTAAACTAATGCAAATCCTAATGAAAAAGTAGTGAAAATAACTCTATTTCATAGAGTTAACAACGATCAAGATCAAAATCATCAACTGCCTATTAGCAAAAAGTTACTCGAAGGAAGGAGAGAGCAAGTAAGTCTGCGAGTAACTGCCTATTAGCAAAAAGTTACTCGACATTTCAATTCGTGAGTCAAAGATTGGAATTTTTTTGTGGGAAACTTGGTGTTGGGAAGAGTATTTTTAACATACGTGATTATGTTGCTGGTTGGCTTGGGTTGAATTGGGAAAGACCATGCATACACCTTACATCTTGGCACATATAAATTGGTGCAACTGAGTAGGACGCTAATCCCAATCACTGAAATGGTGAACATTTGCCTAAGTATTACCAATAAATATTTCTTCCAGAGTGATCGTGTATATAATGAGTATAACTTATAAATAAGTTATTGAAGGGCTACGCCTTATGAGTGGTTGCTTATAAGCTGTTATAAAAACCAACTTTTAAGTGGTTGCATAGTGAGAAAATTATTAGTTTGTGGGGTACAAATGGTTGTATAAAGTGAAATATAATGCAGATGGTACAGTAGAAAGATACAAAGAAAAATTAGTGCCAATCGGATACACACAATAAGAGGGAATAGGCTATACCAACACCGTTGCACTTGTGACAAAGTTGATCACAATTAAACTTATACTTGTCTTGACTGCCAAGATTGATTGGTTTTTACACCAACTAAAAGTTAATAATTTAGTTTTACATGAAGAAGTGTTTATGAAAGGCATAGTCCTAAAGAAGAGATTTTTATCAATTTGGTATGCAAACTACAAAAGTCATTATGGATTGAAACAAGCCTTCAAGAAATGGTTTATCAAGTTTTCAAATACATTTTTGGAACAAGGATTCAATCAATCTACCTTCGATCATTCCCTATTTATTAAATATTCAGGTTCGGTGTTTATAACCTTGTTAGTTTATATTGATGACATAATCTTTGCTTAGCAACGATTTTCAAGAAGTTAAGACACTAAAGAAAAGATCGAATAGATGATTCAAATTGAATGACTTGGGAAATCTAAGATATTTGCTTAGTTTAGATATAACTAAGTCAGAGAAGAGTATATTTCTATTATAAAGATCTTATGCTCTTCAAATACTAGAAGATGTGGGATTTTTGGGAAGAAAAATAATAAGTACACCTATGGAACTCAATCTTAAACTAAGCCAAGATGAATGAAACGTTATTAAAGACTAGGGCTGCACATCGGGTTGATTTGTTAGGTTTGGATACTTCGAGTTGGGGTTTTGATGCGTGTCGTATTGCGTACCAAATTTAACAAATATTTTATTTACTCTCAAACCAATTATTTAGTATAACGGCAAATAGAGGTCGAACCCAAGGGAACTATATTCAGTTTATTATTCACAAAAGCTTAACAAAGTTAAATTGGAAAGGGGGGTTTTGGAAAGTAAAAGTAAAAGCAAAAATTAAGAAAACAATTGATAGCAAGAAGAGATTAACAACGATTTTAAAGATGGTTAAGAATTATTCTCCACCTCAGACAGTCATGCAATTATATCAATAATGAATATTATTCCGATTCCCAATTAAACTATTAACCCTACAGATAACGCTTAAGCAGTCAATTATCTCAATCTCCCTATCACAATCAATTACGGCTAAGCGCTCAATAATTAATTCTTTTTACCAAACAACAAACCTATTAAGCATACGATTCATTCAATTTAGTAAAAGCATTAACAACAGTGGGATAGGTTAATCTAGGCAATAAATCAATGAAGCATTTAATTCATTTAACCTAGGTTCTATTCTTCATCACAATCAACAATGCTTTTGACCACATCATCAATTGCAAATTATCACAAACACTTAGAATCCTAAACTATTAGGTGAATAGAAATTCTAAGATGACAGTAAAATAATGCAAGCCCTAATTAGTTGTACACCCTAACAAGGAATCACAATATTTCATACAATAGGCATAGAAGAATAGAAGCAATTTAACATTATGGAAATCAAGAACAATATTCACATCTCAAATCAAACATTCATGTCTAGGTTTTGAATAACCCTTAACCTAAAAGAAACTTAGCCAACAATCATGATTAAAAACATAACCAGAATCAAAGAATAAAAGAGTTTAGAGAAGAAGAAAACTATTGAAAAGGTTGAATGCGATCCTCCTTCTTCTCCTCCGCTCTCTCTCTGTGTTCCTCTCTCTCAAATCGTGTATCTAAAACTTTTTTCACGAATATGACCTAATCCCCCTTTTATTTCCCGTCTAAAAATTAAGAAAAATCGAATTTGGATTTGAATTTTAACGCGTGCCGCGGCAGCCATATTTCCTTGCCGCGGCACGAGGCTTCAGATATGCGATATGGGCTTTTCGTGCCGCGGTATGCAACTTTCCTTGCCGCGGCACGAAACTCTCTGTTTCTCTTGTAGCGACAGGGACTTTTCTCTGTAGCGGCAAGGACCTTTCTGATTTCCCTCGTAGCGGCAGGGACTTTTCCCTGTAGCGGCAAGCTCTCAGATTTCTGTACTTTTGTTCTTTTCTCGATTTTTCTCCTCTTTAACACTTTACTCCAATGGTTAGAATCCTACAAAATCATCATTCAACCAAAAATCATCAAAAATATACAATTATCCTTAAAAATAATAATTTAGATTAAATGAATCAAATTAACAAAACGATTCTTACTATCCCCAAACACACTACTTATGAACACAAAATCTGATAAGTAAAAAGGTAAACTTTATACAAAAATATACTTATCAGGTTTGTTGGATTTCAAGTGGGGAAAACACATACCAAATCCCTTTGAATTTGGCTTGGATTTGCGTCGGGTTCAGGTTTTTGGGTGGGGTTGTTCAAGTTTATGCTGGGTCAGGTTGTGGCAGGGCTTGAAATTGGGTTTGGGCCTTAGTGGGCCTTGTTCCTCTTTTTGTTTTAAAAATACAATATGTTACTTTAAAAATTAGGGCTTTGAACTATTATTTTTTTTTTCAATTTTATTTATTCATTTTTCTCAACTTTTAAGGTGATCATTATTTTACCATTGACTAAAAAGATACTCCTTATACTTAGTAACTTAACTTAAAACTTACTACTTAGATAAAATTTAATTTATCATGTCACAAGTTCAAAACTCACAATTAAAAAATATAAAACTAACATCCAACTCTAACAACAACAAAAAAATGAAAAATTCATAATTTCCGAAGTCCTTAATAAAACTTTATAGTCCAAATCTAAAGACCTTAACAAAACTATTAAAAGTCCATAAAGTTAAAGTCCACAAAATGTCCAAAGTATTTAATATCAACATAGTCATAATTCATAAAGTTCCAACATAGAAATTAATTATAGCAGCAAAATATTTTGGCTTACCCTTCTTTTTCATCATCCTTCCTTAAATTCTCCTTCCCAATTTGCTATTCCAAAATCCAAACCATTCGTAAAAAAAAATAAGCTAAGTAAATTAAAACAAAAGTGCTTTAAGTATGAATTATAAAATTCATAAATTCTTATAAATCAAGTCAAGTCATATGAGATTCCCGTTCTTCATTCACTACCTTGTGCAACAGATGGAGCATTAATAAAAGAAGCATTTTCACTGGTAGTTGTAGTATAACCTGTGATCTCTGCAATATTTTCAATTAAATAGATATATATTTCCATAAATATGAGTCAAAAAATAATTACAAACAAAATACCAAATAAAACTTTGTTTAATTAATTACCAGACTCGAGCAATGTCTCTAGTACTTCTACTTCATCCATGTAGTCTCGAACAATGATTGGTTGATGTGAACTACTTCACCAATTTTTGAGACATATTAAACATTCAACCATATTAGGATTCAAGTGAGCTCCTAACAGGATCTAAAATCCAACCACCAGTCGAAAAGGCAACCTCAAAAACAACAGTTGTAACTGTTATGGCTAACACATCACGTGCAATGGTTGACAAGGTCTTGTATTTTGATGCATTTCCTGGGCACCATTTCAAAATATCGAAGTTGTCACCCTTAATCATAGGTTCAACATCCTCAGTTAGATACCTATCAACCTCATTCTTTGTCTTACAACCATCTTACTCTTTACTTTGGTTTACAAACTCATCATGCAACGAAGCATCTTCTTCAAAGTAGGTCAACCTAGACTAGAAGTAGAAGTGGGTGAGGAAGAGGAAGATCCACTAGGCTAAGGGTAACCTGATAGTTAGACTAGGTCATAGAAGGTTGTTACTATGTGGACCCCCACCAAACAAATCAAACATTGATTGTAAAGTTTGTTAAACTTTGTTCACCATTTGAGTGCATGTCAGGGGATCATAGAAAGCTTTGAAGCAAAGGTTGAGATACTAGAGATTTCATATTGGGTCAAGAACCAAGGCAATTAGAAGTGCCTCATTACATTCCTCAATCTTTCTCCAATATTTTTCATACTTCATCTTCATGTTTTGTTCCATGCTCCTAAACAACGGGTCATCCAAGTGCCAACCTATACAAAGTGTGCTGCATATTATATATTTCAATGAAGTACTTGTCTGCCGTAACATAGGTTGAGCCACTGAACCTTAATGTCACCTTGTAGAAAGTCTCCAAAAACATCACAAAGACCGTTGCATTCTCCCTGTCCATTTCAGTAGGCGATCCCTCCTTTTTCTTCCCATCTTTGTTAAACTCACCAAAATACTTCTAGTAATTTGCATCTGATTCCAAACTTCAAATTCCTTTTGGAATTTTAATGCATAATTAAGCATGAGATATGTAGAGTTCAACATTGTCTGAACATCTAAACATAGATGTCTATTCCATTCAATTCATTCTTTTATTACAACTTCTTTATACTTTTTGAGCTCGATGGCCTCACTGGTCCTCTGAACTGCCTCAGGGCCAAGATACTTCCTTTCACCCATTTCGTCCTAATGAATGGGTGATCTACACTTCCTACCATACAAGATTTCATATGGAGCTACTACGATTGGACTGATAATTTGTTCCTATAGGAAAACTCAATCAAAGGAAGATATTTACTCTAACATCTCTCCAAATCCAATACACATGCCCGAAGAATGTCCTCCAATATGTGAATCATTCTCTTAGATTGCCTATATGTCTGAGGATGATAAGTTGTGCTAAACTTCAACTGGGTACCCATAGCCTTCTACATGCATCCCCAACACTTGGGAGTAAAAGTAGGATCCCGATCTAACACTATAGACATTGGAGCTTTGTGGAGACGTACAGTCTCCCTCAGATACAATTCAGGGACTGATCAACAGTGAAATTCGTTCTCAAAGGCAAGAAGTGAGCTAACTTCGTATATCGATCCACGATCACCCATATCGAGTCGTGCTATCCCACCATCCTACGCAACCTAACCACAAATTCCATGGTGATGTCCTCTCATCTCCACTCAGGGATACCCAATGGCTGTAATAACCCTGCTGGCCTCTGGTGTTCAGCTTTCACTTGCTGACAAGTCAGACACTTAGCACATATTCAACCACATTTTTCTTCATTCATTGCCACCAATACAGAGATTTCAGATCTTGACACATCTTCGTGGTGCCTGGATGTAGGAAGTATGGAGTGGTATGATACTCGTCCAGAATCTCCCGCCTGATATCAATATCCACTGGAACACAAATCTGGTCCTTGTAGCTAAGTATACCAATATCTGAAACTGTAAAGTCCTTAGCCACTCAAGCTAGGACGTCCTCCCTATGTTTCACTAATTGGGAATCACCCATCTTACCCTCCTTTATCCTCTCCAAGAGTGTAGATTGCAAAGTAATATTGGCTAACTATCCCACCACAAACACTATTCTCGCTCTAGTCATATCATTTGCCAACTCTCTTGATATTTTCTTCAAACCAAACAATTTTCCTAGACCTCTCCGGCCTAAAGCATCTACTACCACATTGGCTTTCCCTGGATGATAAAGAATCTCACAATCATAGTCTTTTACCAGTTCTAATAAACGTCTCTGCCTCATATTCAAATCCTTCTGCGTACAAAAGTACTTCAAACTTTTATGATTAGTAAATATATTTTTCACTTCTCCCCACACAGGTACTGTCGCCACACCTTTAATGCGAATACCACTGCCATCAACTCTAGGTCATGAGTAAGGTACCGTTGCTCATACTCCTTTAACTGCCTTGAGGCATAGGCAATCACCTTACTAACTTGCATCATAACACAGCCTAACCCATATCTCGAAGCATCACAATAAACTACAAACTTCTCCTGATCTAAAGGATGACTGAGCAGTGGTGCAGTAATCAATCATCACTTCAACTCCTACAATATTTCTTACATCTGTCAAACCAAATAAACTTTTAATTCTTGCGTGTCAATTCAGTCAAAGGCGTTGAAATTCTGGAGAACAATTCAACAAAACGTCGATAGTTTCCCACCAAACCCAGGAAACTTCTAATCTTTGAAGCACTCATTGTCCTTGGCATATCTCTTAGTGCCTCTATCTTGGTGGGATCCACCATAATCCTGCCCTTACTAACAATATGACCAAGAAACGTCACGTGAGGTAACCTAAACTCGCTCTTCTTGAACTTGACATATAACATGTGTTCTCTCAACCTCTGTAATACCAAATTAAGTTGTCGATCGTGCTATGTCTCTAATTGAGAGTATATCATAATCTCCTCGATGAACACAATCACGAACCTGTCCAGATAGTCCTTGAACACCCTGTTCATCAGAACCATGAACACTATCGAGGCATTGGTCAGTCCAAATGACATAACCATAAACTCATAATTCCCATACCTGGTGCGAAAGGTTGTCTTCGGACTATCCTCCTCTTTAATCCTCAGCTGGTGATAACCAAATCAAAGATCAATCTTCAAAAACACTACCTTACCCTACAACTGGTCAAATAAGTCACAATCCTAGGCAGCAGATACTTATTCTTGATGGTCAGCTTATTCAGTTCTCGATAGTCGATACACATCCTTAACGACCCATCTTTCTTCTTCACAAACAACACTAGTGCACCCCACGGTGAAAGCAAGGTGCGATGAACCCCAAGTCAAGTAACTCTTGTAACTGTACCTTCAATTCCTTTAATTCTACTAGAGCCATTCTGTACGGTGCCCTGGATATTGGTTATGTCCCTAGTGCCAATTTGATGACAAATTCAATCTCCAGATGTGGTGGTGACCTCGACAGATCATTTGGGAAAACATCTAAAAACTCACATACCAATCTAGTCTCTTTTGGCCAACTGGTACAACCTTAGTGGTATCCACCACACTAGCTAGGAATCCTATGAAACCTCCTTGCAATAGGTCTCTAGTCTTCAATGCCGAGATCATGGGAATCCTCTCCCTCGGGCTCAAAAGTCACCATCCTCCTTTTGCAATCTATGGTTGCCCCATACTTAGCCAACCAATCCATACCCAGAATCATATCAAAATACTTCGTCGTTAACTCAATCAAATCCACAGACAACTCCCTACTATCTACCTCTACTGGTAATGATCTGACCCATCTCTTAGAGACTACCAAATCCCCAGTAGGCAGCAAAATCCCAAACCCTAAGGCATACAAATCACAAGGTCTACAAAGTCTGTCTATTACCCTACTGGATACAAATGAATGTGTAGCACTAGAGTCAATCAATACAATATAAAAGGAGCCAGTGCTAGAAATATGACATGTCACTACTGAGGGACTAACCTTATCCTTCGACTGCATCAACGTGAACACTCGAGCTGGAACCAAATCGTCACTCCTCTTTGGTTCCTTCTTTATCAACTACGGACAATTATTCTTTAGATGTCCAACCACACCACATAGGAAGCACGCCATGGCACAACGTTTTCCCAAGTGGCGTCTCCTGCATCAAGCGCACTTTGGATAACTTCTCCAGTTCTCTCCTCTGCCCTAGGTGCCACAATGATTACCTCTAACTCTCTAATCTGAACCAAGGGTACTAACTGTGTCTGTAGTCTTCCTTTTCTGATCACTAGGGCCTCCGCCCCTGCTAGACCCAATAAATGGAGGCACCACCCTTCGAGCATCAGCCTCGCGGCCCCCTTTCTCTAGATCTTTTCCTCAGCTTCCTCAACGGTAAAGGCTTTCGCTACTACTTGAGCATAAGTGGCCACTCCAGGCATAGAGATAATTATGACATCCCTAACTATTATAGAGTTTAACCCCCAAACAAATCTTTTCCTCCTGGACATATCGGTTGGCACCAAGTCAGAGGCGAACTTGGCCAACCTATCTAACTTCAGAGCGTACTCTGTCACTGACATGTTACCTTGAACAAAATTCACGAATTCATCCATCTTTGTAGTTCAAACTATATCATTGTAGTACTTCTCATTAAATAACTCCTTGAACTCTTCCCAATTCATCATAACTACATTTCGCGTTCCAGAGACTATCTCCCACAAGATTCAGGAATCCTCCCGCAACATATATATGGCAAAAACCACCCGGTCATTACCGACCACCCTCGTGAAGTCAAGGATGGAGGTGATCATGCTTATCCACTGCTTAGCCCTAAGCAGGTCTGGGCCTCCCTCAAAAGTTGGAGGGTGTTGCTTCTTAAACCTCTCATATAAGGTTCCCACATGTTTTCAACCTCTGGCTATCCTAGAACTAGTACCTCTAGAGGTGGTGCAGCCGGGACAACATTCCCTGATGAAACCTGCTGTCTTAGCTGGATGATCTCTTATTCTTGCCTCTAAAGTCTCACTTGCATATCAACAAGTAGCTGCTACCAATCCTGAGGGGCAAGTGGAGGGTTCTTGCCCTGATTATCATCTCAAGCCTTGATATACTCACCACGCAATTTGTTTGATCACCTTGGACGCATAGCTTCCAAGTATGTCTTCAATCAATGACTCAACTTATCGGGCAATGATAACATATCCAGAAACTGCCCCACAGTCCAAACCGAACAAAATAGAGTATACATATGTAGTAGCAATGCTAATAAGCATTTCTTCCATATTCACCTAATAGTCAATTGTCAAGCCCTATCAGTCTATTTGATGGTCCCTATAATAACATGTAGATAAAGCATACAACTCTCTTAATCAGTTAAACATGTATTCAACACATTTGTTAGTAAATCGTGAGTCGAGCTTGACTTTAGCAGCGAGCGTACATATTTAGCATGTCTTTAGGAACTATAAAGCCTTGGCAGCTCTTATACCAAGTTGTAACATCCTACTAATCCAGGATGTGTTTAAAATGGTGCTTAACGTGTTAAGCGAATCATTTGGACTCAACAGTGTAATTAAGATTAAACAATAGTTTAGGTACTAAAAATTTTGGTCAAAGGAATTAGAGTTTCCATTAAAAAATTTGAATATATACAAGGGATCCTGAAAATGTTTTAAACTAAATACAAACATAACAAAGATTACAAAAAATAGTTGTCCTAAGCGGAAAAATTGGACTTAAACGCTAAGTCCCTCTAAAGTATCTCGATTGTGGCAGCTGAGTAGGCTGAGTATGAACACACCGCCCAAGAGCCCTCCAACTTATGGTTGGTCCAACATCCCTTTGCCCTAACCTACACCACAAAGCTCCCATGAGCAAGGGCCTAGCAAGAAAACTCAAATAGACATGGCAAGTAATCAATTATACATAAACACTAAATACATGCTTCACATATTATAAATAAACTTCGGTTAATTTTCCAACAAGTTAAATGGCCTATGCTAAATAGGTGCGTATCGCACCCCTACCGTGGCCTTGTAATAACGACTTACGTTCCGCATGATTATCGCCGATTATGGCCCCCTTGCCGGTCACTCACAAATAAATATATGAAAACAGGTACCACAAATGCAATCACAATAATAGGAATATATAATTCTAATCAGAATCAAAACACGGTTATAACCGCGTTCAACAGTCGGGGCCATTGCCCTATTCACGGTGCATGTGCATGTTTTCTTACCTTGAGTCTCGTGCGAAAGACAGAACGACCTCGAGTGCGATCATTTTTCTGAGCCTCGCAGAAGCCCTAGTCACAACATGAACAATACACTTATTAGGGATTAAATCCAAATCCTGAGTTGAAACCAAAACCCTAGCTCTTGGGCATCAAATTCTAACTCAACCTGGGAGTGGAATCATCCCCCGAGCCACAAAACAGGCCCCCAGAACAAGTCCTAAAGCCCTCGAACAAAGTTTCAAAAATCTCAGAAAACCCATGTTTTGGGGCACCTAGCTCGTTCGCGCCCACTGAAAGTTTGGGGTTTATGCGGCACTAAAGTGGTTCCGCTAATGGCCTAGAAACCCCAAATTGAAATAAAAATCCAAGGATTCTGGGATACTAGCGCGGTCGCGCTAGGTCCCTAGAAACACAAAAATGAAACCAGAAATGTGTTCTTCCCCAATTTAAATACCTGCGATTTTCCCTACATTTCAGACCCAAAATCAAACCATAAGTCGATTTCCAGCAATTTAAACATAGATTTTGGACCTCAAAGCACTAGCATAACCACTATACAACATCATAATACCTATAACTCACCAAAAACACATTAAACTCACAAATTGCCATCTTTGAGTTTCAAACTCAACTTTTATCCCAAAATCCAAAAATTCCCTAAAATCTTTCAAACTGAGTAGTAATTAAACTTCCAAACAAATTATAAACAACTCCCTATCATCAAAACATCTAGCTAAACATCCTAGAAGCACTCAAATTTGAAATTCAAGGAAAAATCTCCAAAACTCAAGAACACAAAAAGAACTTGGAAATTTAGGAAGAGAAGAGATTTACTCACTGAATTTAAAGTTTCTTAGTTGGTTATAAAGTCTCCAATAGCTTCCAATTCTCCTAGAGACATCAACTTTACTCCAAAATTCCTCAAAACTAAGGCTTGATCTAGCCTTAGATGATCTTGAGTCTTGGTGAGCTTGTAGAGAACCAACTCAAGAGTACACTTAGAGAGACACGTAAAAACAAGGGCTGCCCACAATACTTAGTTGAATTGTCTAAAATTTTGGTCAAATAACCATTATACTCCTTTCCTTTAATCCCTTCCTTAAAGTTCCATAAGGGCAAAATGGTCATTAGCCTTTAATCCCAACTAAATCTTAAATTATACCACAAATTCTCAATTTAATCCACTATTCCACCAAAATACAAGTATTTCCCCCCAATATATTTCATTTACCAATAACTCTTAAAATACGCGAAATTCTCAAAATATCCCTCGACTCGACTGGAGTCGAACATTTATCCCCGTTATGACTCCCGCTAAAATCATTTGAAAGGACCCACTCATTCCAAATATCCACATAATAATGTGGTCTCAAGCACATAACACATAAAAAATACGAATATACTATCAACGAGTCAAAATTACGAAAATGCCTATTTTTAACAAAAGTGGGTCTTTAAACACATTTAATGCAAATAATCGTGCATACTCAATCATATAATCATATAAATCACCGAAATCAACTAATTCACACATAATTACCCCACGTATCCTCCGACACACTAATCATTGCACTTAATTCTATTAGAAGTTTCAGGACACTACGGGGTAAATGCAATGACAAATAAGTTTTGTGGTTATTATGAGTGTTACAAGAATTTAGAGTAAAAACTACTCAACATATTCCTACTAATTCAATCTTTTATGACATAACAAAGCATATATAAATTGACTGTCACCTTGTAAAAGAGAAGGTACAAGCTGGGATCACAAAGGATTTCCATGTATGAACTCAAAATTAGGTTATAGACATCTTTATAAAAGGAATGCTCTCAAATCAGTTCAAATATCTCATAGATAAGATGGACTTGCATAAGCATCTTCAATCCATCTTGAGGGGAGGTATCAACATAGCTGAAGTTTGTCCGTTGTTATATTTTGTTGGTTAGATTTTATAGTTAAATGATGGCTACAAAAAGTTGTTGCAATCAGTTACTACAACTTCTGTAGAAAGGTTGCTCTTGTTCTTGTAATCTCAATTGAAGTAATTAATAAGAGAGTCTTGGCTCAATTTTCATTCTATATTTTCCATTCTTTACTCTCAAATTTTACATGTTTTTTCACAACAAAAACATCTT
The DNA here is from genome assembly GCF_963169125.1 of Humulus lupulus. Lineage (NCBI taxonomy): Eukaryota > Viridiplantae > Streptophyta > Magnoliopsida > Rosales > Cannabaceae > Humulus > Humulus lupulus. The sequence continues at coordinate 125,704,567 of NC_084794.1, forward strand.
GCAATAAGTTCATGTAAATAAATAACACCAATAGCAATAAAATGTTACATAAATTAATTAAAAAAAACAAAAACATTACCAAATATCAAGCAATATTATCTTTTAATCAATTTATTGCAAGAGCACTTGACTGACTAAATTGTCCAACATTCTAGATGAGCTCCCATGAGGACTAGTGGCCTCACGGGCCAATTTCTTCCACTCAATGGCCTTGCTCTTCATTCTCTTTCCTTTTTCTCCCTCAATCAGCTCTTTAACAAGCATTGTCACTTGATCTCTTTTTACCTCATTCTCAATCTCCAATCCAACTCCCCATTCATTACAAGCAAACCAACAATTGGTTTGTTGGTCAGCAAAGTAAGGATAACAAAGCATAGGGACCCCACTAGTCAAACTCTCCATTATTGAATTCCAACCACAATGTGTTAAAAAGCCACCCAATGAGGGGTGGTTTAACGCATCCTCTTGTGGTGCCCAATTTATAACGAGGCTTCTTTCTTTGGTCTGATCAACAAACTCATATGTGAGATTGGCTGATTCACCTATAATCAAGTCAGGCCTTATCACCCACAAAAAAGGGTGATTGCTATTTGCAAGACCCCAACCAATTTCAACGACTTGTTGTTTTGTCAAGACAGCGATGCTCCCAAAGTTGACATAGACCACTGAGTTGGGCTTCTGGGTACTAAGCCATTTTATGCACTCGGTTTCTTCCTTCCAAATACTATATGAAACAGAGTGTAAAGGGTCTTTCGGAAAGTGATTGAGTAGAAGTTGGAGAGGTCCTATTGGATATATATTTGGAAGTGAAGAAGAAAGGCAAAGGGAATCCAAAACATGTTGTTCCAATGCTTCAAATGTGTGAATAACAATAGCCGAAGCTTTTGAAGCTCCCTCGATAGCTTCCAAAGTCCAATTGAACATAATATCATTAGAGTCGGTGATCCTACAAAATGTTGGTAGATCTCGAAATCGAAGACCTTTCATTCCTGGAACCCAATCTATTATTGTGTTTAGAAATTCATTTGTCTGACCATTCTCACCTATCACACCATAAAGAAAAAAAAATGAAAATTCATAAATATCTGAATTAATTAAAACTAATAACTTGATTACATATCTTAAAATTTGATGATATGTGCACATGACATGCCCTTTTAAACTAGTGGATAATTTTTTGATCAGAAGTAGTAGATTCTATGGTTATATTTTTTACTAGTATGATTTAAATCATTATAAAATATGAACAACATCCTAACTATTATTATATTTATCTTGTTCTGAAATAGAACTTACTGAAGCTATTCCACCTCAAAATTAAGTATCTATACGAATTATAAAAGTCCTTAGGCAATAACTAATTGCATAATATTATATTTCATTATAATGTAACCATTATTAGAGCAAAGGCATTATAACTAATTGTTCTGATTTTAGAATACCAGAAATAGAACTTAATGAGGTTCGTATCTGTTAATAAAATTAGAGCAAAATACTAATAATAAGTTTCCAATGAATTAATGATAAGCCAGAGTCACCTTTTAGTGGTATAATGCCTTTGTCAAGCAAAGTGCGGTACTGGCTGACGCCCATAACACTGCATGCAGCGACCGTAAAGAACTGAACCACAGGAACTCGATGTTGATGAGCAGCCTTTATAGCAAATGTCATCATTCCATCATTAACAATGCAAGTCACACTAGGAGTAGGAGGAACGACCTTATTATTATTATTATTATTCTCATCATAATTACTAGTATTACTTTGGTTTGCAAGTTTGTCAAGTAGCTCAAGGAATGGGGCCAAAAAGTTCTTTCTAGTGGAATCACAAAGAGAAGGAATGTCTTGGGTTGAATCCGGTTCTTGATCCGATGGTGGCAGGCCATCGGGAATCGTCTCGAACCGGAAGCTAGGTGAGGAGAAGGAGGAGGAGTTCTTGCGAAAGCGATTGTGGTTGAACTCGGTGTTGACAAAGGTTATGTAGAAGCCTTTGTGGTGAAGTAGCTTTGCGAATTTGAGCATTGCATTGATATGGCCTTGACTTGGATAGGGAATGCATACAGCATGGGGTTTACTATTATTATTTCCTTCTTCTGCTACTGACTTCATCATGTATCTCTAATTAGCTATAATGTTACTTTGAGTTTATATTTATAGTACTGTTAATTGCCTACGATGCTATGCTTCCTAGCAACAAATAATACATAAATGAATATATATATAAATATAGGTAGCATCTTAGGTAATTTTTGCCACTACCTTTTCTATTTTGGACACTTTGACAAATTATTACCCAATTTTTTTTTTATAATAATATACAAGATAGTTATTTAGGCATTCCACCAATTTTAGTAAAATTTTCAATATTTACAATGTTAAAATCAGAGTTTAAATAGAATATTTTCCACTCTATAAAAAATAATCAAAAGCGCATGAGGTTGACTGTTTGAACTCTGATTTCAGCAACGTAAATTATTCATAATTTTCTATGTTAGTTATTACTATAATTACAATATTATATAAAAATAGATTATAATAGGAACAAAATTGATGCCTCTACCTAAAAAAGATTCCAAAATATATTATAATCATGTATTCTGCACTATAAAAATAAAAAAGATACTGGAATCATTTGATGCAGGGAGAGTAGAGAAGCAGTATCTATATATATTTATATATATGTAGTGGGATTTTATTCTAATTTCAGTATTTCAGTGGAGAATTCGGTAATCTTCGGCACCATTCTTATTATGACTGGTTTTTAAAGCAAATGTCCAACGAACTAAATAAATTATTAACTGGTGTGGATCGAGATATCAATTAACGCTTCACTAATCTTCTATAAAATTATGTTTTGTATAATCTTCGGCACCAATTTCCCTTTTTCAATTCATCCATAAAATTATATTTTGTGTAACATCATTCACTAAACTACTTTTGCAATTTCTCAACTACTAATTATTGGATTACATATTAATTTATTTCTCCAAAATATTTGCTGAAATATATATATATTTAAAAGTAGTTATTTCGGTGCAGTCAAGCTGTTCATTTTGCTCTTAAATATTTTTTTTTCCAATTTTTTTTTTATGATAATGTACATTGTAGTCATTTAAGACATTATATAAAATTTCAAGAAATTTGGAATAATTTATAGTACCGAAAATAAAATTTAACCAACTTATTGCACTTGTGTTGATTTTTTTGTATGCTCGTGTAAAATTCAACTGTTTGAATCTTATTTTTTATACTGTAAATTATTTCAAATTTCTTGAAAATTTCAAATATAATGTGGGGAGTGAGGAATTTCTATAGAACTTTGAACTACTGTGTGAGAAATTGTGTAAATTTTGTGTGATGGTTTGTTATTATATGATACTTGTTTTAAATAATTTTTGTAATTAAAAAATACATTTAAATATATATATCTATTCATATCCACCATATAAAATGTATGTATTTAATAGTTTATTTTTTGTTTTAATAATTTATTTTGTTAATTTTAATGAAATATTACAAATATTTAACAAAATATACATTTAAAGTTAATTACAAAATAGAGAATTTGACATAACAAACGGACTAGTAAAGAAAAATTACAATTTTACAGTCGGGCAGAAATTTTTTTAATTATATGATGTCGACTTTTTTTTCTTCTAGTTATACGATTCCACGACAAAGTGCTAAAGAAGATGGAGGCCCGTGAGGAGAGGGAAGAAGCGCTGCCGACGCCGGTGGTGAGCTTGGTAGAGGTTTGCGATTCAATCTCTCATCCTTCCCTCACCTCACAATCAGAACTTCAGTGATTTTTTCTTCCTTGAATACACTGCTGCAAAGATGGTGGGTTGATGGACACCTTCTTAAAGTAGCTTATTTTACAAATTGAAATATATATATATATATATATATATTTGTGTGCACTCTTAATAGTTACTATACATAGATGGTTACATTAATATTAATCATTGAATTGAAATCAATAATTCATATTTATAGCTATCAATTAATATTTCTAAAAATAAAATTTGATTTTTTCAAATTTTTGGAAGGATTACCTGATGAAAAACGTGTATTTATTATGAAAGTATAATATTGCAAACTTTTCATTTTTCAAATGCATGTCAATTTTGAAATATAACTAGTGTCTCTCATTGGTTGGAAACAACATTAATTATATAGCAAAAAAATTATTAAATTCGAAATTAATGTAGAAAAAAATATTTAAATGTTATTGACTTGTTATACCAAATTATTATGTTGTCAAATCATTATAATTATTAGTACCCATTTATAAATAATAGCTATTAAAAAATCTTCCATATATATATATACTAGGTAAAAGCAACGTGCAATGCACGTTTGCTTAGTTTTAAAGTATTAAACATTGTATATAATCTTTATGAAATCGGGTTCACTATCTTCTTAAAAATATATATATATTTTTATAATCGAATGAATTATAATTTTATATTATATATAAATATTTATATTAATAATCTTTACATATATGATATCTAAACATAACGTTGACATAGATATATATTTACATGATTACATGACATATATATAAAATAAAATAGTATTTAAAAAGAAATTGATAATAGAAATAAAATAATAATAGAAAAAGTTATAGTGTAGACAGTAGTATATATGCATCAACTATTTTTAGATTATAATATATCTCGCAATGCCTTTGGTGAATTTGATGAAGAAAAAAAAAGCTCCAATCACTTGATAAAAATAAACTATCACACAAATTTATATTATAAAAAAGTAATATGCATGTCTTTATTATTTTTAAATAAATATAATTTAATTATTTAAATTATCATAAAATATCTTAAAAATATCTTATTTTAATTAATTAATTTATTTATTTTTATTTAAGTTTATGTTTGTTCTAGTTTTTAAATTTGGCAGTGACAACAAATGATTATATATTATATGTTTAATATAATATTAAGTTTGATTAAATTTTATTTAAGTTATAAAATATATGATTCTGTTATTTTTAAATAATTATCATTGTAAAATATCTCAAAAATATCTTATTTTAATTTATTTAATTATTTATTTATTTAAGTTTAAGTCTTGTTTATAATCTACTGTTAAACATAAGAATATTTTATTAAATATAAGAATAGTCCGTTAAAGTTAACGGGAAAAAATTAAAAAACCTTTCAAACTAAGAATTTCCATTATCTATACACTTTTTATATAGAATAAATATATGTGCGCGCATAACACATGTTTATGTGAAGCAAGTATTAGATTGGACTCAGTAAAAGGAGGTTTTAGTTAATGACGAACGTATATGTTTTTAATGTTGGAATTTCTAGTGGTTTAGTTGAGGTATATATATATGTATATAGATAAATATAAACCTCGATATACGTGGAGTCATTCAATCACAAGTAGACATCATATCTAATTGACCAAATATGCTGCTAAAAACTTTAAACTCAAATATAAGAAGTTAATCAGTATAGACAACACACATGTCTCTCTTTTACAATGCACATTCAAGCATTCACCATACCTTGGTGCTTTTTGTACCAAGCAGTACACCAAATACTTATTTTCATAACACATGAATATAATATTAATAAAATAGTATTAAGATAGTGTATTATATTAGGCAACTTTATGAAAGAAAAAAAGGCGGTAATATATTGCACCATCCCACCACTTAGTTTTTTTTTTCATTTCTGAGACCTGAGAATCTCTTCAACATTTCTTAGACCCGAGACACCCATTTCTGAGACCCCTTTTCTCTTCAACATTTCTGAGACTCGAGACACCCATTTCTGAGACCCCCTTTCTCTTCAACATTTCTGAGACCCGAGACACCCATTTCCTTTCCTTCAACATTTCTGAGACCTGACCATTTCCTTCAACATTTCTGAGATCCATTTCCTTTCCTTCAACATTTTTGAGACCCATTTCCTTCAACATTTCGACACAAAGAAGAGACCCATTTCTTCGACTTGGTACGGTCTCCGAACTCCAAACTCTCTCTCTCGTCTTTCTCTATCTCTCGGTCAATCTGTTTCCAGTCGTGGCTTCTCGGATTCGTTCTTCTCTTCGGTCTTGGCAAGCTAGGTAAGTATTAGATTTCTTTAAGTTTGGTTAAGATCTTTGTCTGGATCAGGCTTTCTTGGTCTATGTACTTGTTGTTTTTGTGATACTCATGGTGACTTATGCTCTGCTTTCGAACAGCGTTGGGGTTAGGAGGTTGGGTTCGTATGAGGCCTTGGCCATTGCTATTCATTGGGTTAGGAGATTGGGTTCGTATGCTCTGGTTTCAGATGAAGTCCATGGCTGGCACCCAAGTTTAGCCTTGGGCCCAGAAGTTGAAGAAGAAAGCTTATAACTTTTTGTTCATTTCAAGTAAGTAAATAAGCTTCTTTTCCAAACTCCTTTCCTTTAGAACTCAAATTTTGTATATAATATAGATTTAGCATTTGCCTATGTTTTTGTCTTAGTTCTGAGTTTTCTGTTTTTGGATGATGATAGAAAATTGGCTGAGATTTCTGAACTTTCCATTTGCTATAGAACTCAATTTTTGTATTTATATATTTATATATTGGCTGAGATTTCTGAACATTCCATTTACTTTTGCATAGATCCATAGATCTATGATAAATAAAGTTATAAAGGGCCATCGATTGTAAGAACAAATCTGAGTTTATAACTATTTCTCAATGCTATGAAGTAATGAACAATTTATACATTATATATAGATTACAGTTTATGCAATCAGGGTGTTTGAATGAATGCCTTATATAAGATTCCAAGACTAGCATACTTAAGGTTTAAAGAAATCATGTGTTTTGATAATTATGAAACTTTATATATCCCTTACAAAATTGATTTTAAAAGAAGATTTGAAATCAATGGTGACAGGCAGAGCATATTTGTCTTCTTTTCTCACAAGCAAAACTAAAAAAAGAAGGCATACATAGTTTTCATTTCAATCTCAGCCGCCTCACTTCAAGTATGGCTCTGCCACAACATTTTTATTGTTATGGGTTGCACTTGAACTCATTTAATGATATCTAAGCCATTTTTTAGCTGAACATGTTTTTTGAGTGATTGTTTTTTATCTTTTAGATGTTGAATATATTTTGATGCCTTAATCAACGAGACAATGCTTGAGCTTGGTCATTATTGTTACTAACTTTGCTATTGGCAGGAGAATGCTACTTTATTTTTTTCATAGTTTTAGTTTTCCATGAGATTCATATGGTTGTTTTCTCCACTCACTTGTATTGTATATTCATTTATTAATACTAGTTGTTTTGTTTTTAAAAAAAAAAAGTTTAGTGCATTAAGCTGTTTGCATACAACTTTTTTAAACTTGCATATTCAGCAAGCTAATTGTCCAAGGAAACATTTCTTCTATTGTATTTGTCTTTTCATTTCAATGTTTAGATTGAAGGAAATTTCAGATTTTGGGAGGCCTTTGAGTGTGAAGGTTGCTGATATTGAATAACACAAAAATGAAGTTTTGTTTTATAAAATGCGTAGACACAATGTCATATTGTAGCAAAACAGGAATTTTATTCTTAAACTTTTGTTAAGTAATTAAAGATCTCATCCATTAATTGACTGTTATTTATGTAGAATGCTTTTGTCTAGCTGCTCATCAGGTTGTAAATGTGATCGTTCCTGCATTAACAAACCATGCCAGAACAGAGCTGTGAAGAAAGTCAAACTTGTGCAGGTATAAGCATGTAAGGTATCATTAATCTTCTAGGCTTTTCGTGCTCTAAATTTGACTTTATTTTATTATAGTTTTTTTCTTAGTATTTAGGAAATAATTACAGCAAAATCAACTGAGAGGCATTTATGGACTTGGATTTTTTTATATATTTTTTATTTTTTATTTAGGGAATATGACCTTAGAAGTTAGTATAAGTGTTATTGGAGAATTACATCTTGACACTAAATAAAAAAAATCTAGACACTAAATAAACAAATTTGATTGGTGGCATTTATTTTGGAGAATTTTGAAGGGGTAGCTCTATATAATAGAAACATGATCTCTTGAGCAGTAATCCTAAGTAGCCATGCTTGATAATAAGATATTCCATTCTTTACGCACTGGAATAGAGGGCCATTCATCTCACTTTTCTGTCACTGTTCAATTTTTTTTGACATTCTTACTAATAAATGATGATGATGTGTTTTGTAGAATTTTATTATGGCCAGTGTTTCTATTAACCAATTATAAAAAAAAATACAGGTTCTAATTGCCAAATTCTAAAATTCTTAAATAAAACATGAGGTTTTTTCCTTCAAAGAAGATTTTGAATATCTTAAAGGAAACCCTCCATAGACTTTGTTTTCTCAAAATTCTTAATAACTTGTATTCTTCTAATATTATTGATATTCCACAATAGAAAAAAAAATGGAACGAATTTACCGATCAATATTTCTGGCTGAGTCACGGACAAAGTCGCTCTCTTTAAGACGTTTCGCGGCTCTGCCCTAAGTGTGCACGGCAGTCTATCAACCACGCCGTCCCCATGATAAAACATCCTCTGTACGATCCCTCCCTGCACCGAGAGGATCGTTCTTGTACACCCTTTATAAAAATTGCTCTGAGAAATTTCGTAGAACCAAGAAAGAACTCTGTGTATCTTTTTTAAAAAGGAACTCTATCTAACTTATAGACAGAAGAAAATTCCAAAACGTCTAAAAACGTTTTTCATTAAATTAGAGGAGGATATAAACGGCAAAAAACGTTTATCTTCAATTAATAAAAATAAAACCGTTTTGGTATTATTAAAATGAACGTTTTTTAAAATTAATTTAATTAATAAAAAGATATAAATGTTTAGATACCTTTGTTGAAAAAATAAAACTTAAAAATACGACACCACACCACCCACCCACCCGCCAGCCAGCTCAGCTCGGCTCGGTCGGACGGCGGCGGCGGCGGCGCGCGCGCTTGTGTGGTGGTCAAGTGTGTGAGTCCTCACCCATTCACACAAAACTGGGTACCCCTTGGGGCACACCCCAAGTCATAGCATTTGCAACTTATATACACTCTATGAAGAGTGTTCCAATTCCATATGGGACTTTTCCCATATCACACACAACTCAATTGTTTCAATTTTTAAATAATTCATAAAAAGTTCCAACAATCCCCCACTTGAATTTTTAAAAATATTTTCTCGAGCAATTTCAGAATCTATAAGATTGTGCATAAACAAATGTATCTTTCGATTTGAACATTTGCGTAGTGAATACGATTTAGATTATACTAGAGTGACACGTAGTCTTGAACTCTATTTCTAACATCGTACCACGCACCAACCTTTCAAGGGTGTAATAAAAAAAGCTCGTGCGTTAATGGCCATGCACGTCTATCCCAGTATAGTGAATGCTCTAGAAATTTTGCCCAAATTCCATAGGAAGCGGCCCCACTTCCACATTCACATAGGTGAGTCTATCAAGAGTACTCCTGTAGCTCGGTACTCCACTCCACATAGAGTATAGATCTCATTAAGAGTTTCTATTAACTCATCCTCTCATCGCTTCAGGAATTCATGCTTATATTTGCTTTAATGGAAATAGCATGATTCAACTCATATCACTTCACAACTTGTTATTACCCATTGAACCTAGTTCTTGGGATCTCCAGTCTTTAGGTTGGGTTACCATCATGAGTGATTCATCATTCTAAGGGCAATAGTCCCATTCCCTTCGATGTTTTATGGACTTTCTCTCTAGCTAATCCTTTCGTCAAAGGATCTGCTAGGTTATCATCAGTGCGTACATGATCCACTCTAATAGCTCCTGTTGAGAGAAACTCTCTAACAGTACTATGCTTACGACGTATCTGTCGTCTCTTACCATTGTAATAACGGTTCTGAATTTTAGCAATAGCTGCGGTACTATCGCAGTGGATCAACACAGCTGGTATTGGTTTTTCCCATAAAGGGATCTCAGCTAGCAGGCTTCTCAGCCAACCTGCTTCTTCACTAGCTGTAGCTAGTGCTATCATTTCTGACTCCATGGTGGACTGTGCCAAAATAGTCTGTTTCTTAGATTTCCAAGAAACAGCTCCACCAGCTATACTAAAGATATAGCCACTTGTTGCTTTGGAGTCATCAGACAGAGAGTTCCAATCTGCATCACTATAACCTTCGAGAACAGCTGGAAACTTCTGATAATGTAATCCAAGGTTCATGGTTCTCTTTAGGTATCTCATGACCCTTTCAATAGCATGCCAATGCTCTATACTAGGTCTGCTAGTAAACCTGCACAATAATCCCACGACATAGGTGATGTCGGGTCTCGTACAATCAGTGGCATATCGAAGACTGCCAATGATGCTCGCATAGTCAGATTGTCTTACACCGTCACCAGTGTTCTTAAATAACTTTACACTTGGATCATATGGTGTGCAAGCAGGTTTACAATCAAAGTAATTGTATTTCTTTAGAATCTTCTCAATATAGTGAGATTGATCCAAAGAAATTCCCTTTTCGGACCTAGTAATCTTAATACCAAGGATTACATTCGCTTCTCCGAGGTCCTTCATATCAAAGTTAGCACACAACAGAGATTTCACAACATTCACAGCATGGATATTCGAACCAAATATGAGCAAGTCATCCACATATAGACATACAATAGTGCAAATGTCATTATCAGATTTATAATAGATGCATTTGTCACTTTCATTCACTTTAAATCCATGTGAGATAACTAAATTGTCAAATTTCTCATGCCATTGCTTAGGTGCCTGCTTAAGACCATACAGAGATTTATCTAACTTGCAAACCTTATGTTCCTGGCCATGGATTACAAACCCTTCCGATTGATCCATATAGATCTCTTCTTCTAATTCACCATTCAAAAAGGCAGTCTTAACATCCATTTGGTGAACAACTAGATTGTGAATTGCAGCTAGGGAAATCAAAACTCTAATGGGTGTTATCCTCGTAACAGGTGAAAAGGTGTCAAAGAAATCTATGTTTTCTCTCTGCCTAAAACCCTTGGCTACCAAACGAGCCTTGTATTTTTCAACAGTACCATCGGGTTTCAATTTCTTTTTCAAGATCCACTTACAACCTATAGGCTTACAACCAGGAGGTAAATCAACTAAGTGCCACGTTTTGTTAGACTCAAGAGACTCCATCTCATCATTTATTGCTTCTTGCCAGAGGTCAGCATCTAGAGAGCACAAGGCTTCTTGGAGGTTAGCAGGATCCTCCTCTAATGTATAGACACAGAAATCAGAACCATAATCTTTAGCAACTCTAGTTCTCTTACTTCTCCTAGGTTCTGATTCTCTATCCTCAATATGTTCATTATTCCTTATCACAGGAATGTTGCTAGTAGATGTGCCCCCACTATTTCTCAATTTAAAAGGGAATCTATGTTCATAAAAATCAGCATCATTTGATTCCACAATAACATGCGCATTTAAATCATAGAACCTATATGCTTTACTATTCATTGCATATCCGATAAATACACATTCATAGGCTCTACTTGCTAGTTTAATTCTCTTGGGATCAGGAATACGAACATAAGCCAGACAACCCCAAGTTCTAAAATAAGACAGGTTAGGTTGCCTATTTTTCAAGATCTCATAAGGTGAAACTTTACTTTTAGACTTAGGGACTCTATTCAGCACATAACAAACAGTTAAGAGAATTTCACCCCACCAATGAGATGCAGCACCAGAATTCAATAAAATAACCACAACAGATTCAGTAAAAGTTCGATTCTTCCTTTCAGCTTTACCGTTCATTTCAGGTGAATATGGTGCAGTGGTTTTGTGTACAATGCCATGTGAATTATAAAACTCAATAAACATGTTTGAATCATATTCAGTTCCTCTATCACTACGAAACCTTTTAATTTTCTTATTGAATTGATTCTCAATTTCAGTCACAAATAATTTGAACATGTCAAGCGCATCACTTTTATTTTTCATCAAGTACACATAAGTAAAGTCAGAACAATCATCAATAAAAGTGATAAAATAACGTTTACCATTCCTAGTTAACGTTCCGTCAAGTTCACAAATATCTGAATGAATTAAATCTAGTGGCTCAGATTCTCTAGTAACAGACTTCTGAGGAGTCTTAGTTATTTTTGCTTGACTACAAAAATCACATTTTTCAAAATCGTTTTCTGACACTTTAGGAATCAGTCCTATGTTACTCATGTTCTTAATAATGCGCTTATTCACATGATAAAGTCTAGCATGCCAACCATTAAAATCACACAACATATAAGCAGAAGGAGAAACTTTATTGGATTCAACATTTAACTTAAACATACCATCAGTAGCATAACCCTTCCCAACAAAAATACCATTCTTAGTGATGGTGTACAAATCAGCCCCAATAGCTTGAGTAAACCCAGCCTTATTAAGCAGAATACCAGAAACCAGATTCTTTCTCATCTCAGGAGTATGCATTACATCTTTCAGTAATAAAGTCTTTCCTGAGGTAAACTTAAGCTCCACATTTCCCATCCCAGCAACAATAGTGGTGTGGGAATCTCCCAACAGCACTTTCTTATCATCAGCAGCAGTGTATGTTTTAAACATAGTACGATCATAGCAGACATGGCGAGAAGCGCCAGTGTCTACCCACCACCCATCTGATCCACCAATAAGGTTGATCTCAGAAATCATAGCTATAAAAGCTTCTTCAGTCAAGTTAGCCTGCGGAGCAGTGCTTGGCTTGTTCCTACACTTACATGCCATATGACCTGGCTTGTTACAAACGTAACAAAGGAATTGTCCAGAGTCATTCTGTTTAGGTGGAGGCTGCTGCCTTCCATGTTGGTTCCTGTTATGGTTCCAATTCTGATTGTTGTTTCGAGGATTATGCTGGTTGTTGCGGTTGGAATTTGAATTCAAGTTGCGGTTCTGATTCTTAAAGGTTTTGCCATTTGGCTTCAGAACCGCAGGTGTGGGCTTCTTAGGGATGCTGTTAGAGACAACAAGCACCTCTTCTTTCTGGTCTTGTTTCCTTGCTTCCTCCTCGATACGAAGGCGGGTGATCAAACTTTCTAAGGAAAATTCCTTAGTCTTATGCCTGAGAACATTTTTAAAGTCCTTCCAGGAAGGAGGTAATTTTTCAATTAAAACAGCAACTTGAAACTGTTCATCAAGGGCCATACCTTCTGAGATAATCTCATGAGCAATTTTCTGAATTTCGTGAGATTGGGCCTCCACAGATTTATCATCAACCATCTGATACTTCAAGTAGCGACTAACATCGTATTTTTTAGTCCCCGCCTCCTCTGTATCGTATTTCTTTTGCAGCGCCTCCCAAATCTCCTTTGTTGGCTTGTCTGAGTTATAATAGTCATAAAGATCATCAGATAAACCGTTAAGAATAAAATTCTTACATAGGAAATCGTTTTCCACCCAGGAGTCCAAGTCCTTCTGTTGATTCTCACGTTCAGTCTGATTGTCCTTGTCGGTCGAGGCTTCAGGGACAACCGGCTTTAGAGCAGTGAGCACAAACGCCACCTTCTTCATGGTCAGATAAAAAAGCATCTTCTATTTCCAACGCTTAAAGTGCAAACCCTCAAAGCGAAATGGCTTGTTAATATCAACAGAGGTAGAACCAGAAAAATTATCGGTCGCAGCCATAGTAGAACAGAACGTCTTAAAATTGATATTCCACAATAGAAAAAAAAATGGAACGAATTTACCGATCAATATTTCTGGCTGAGTCGCGGACAAAGTCGCTCTCTTTAAGACGTTTCGCGGCTCTGCCCTAAGTGTGCATGGCAGTCTATCAACCACGCCGTCCCCAGGATAAAACAGCCTCTGTACGATCCCTCCCTGCACCGAGAGGATCGTTCTTGTACACCCTTTATAAAAATTGCTCTGAGAAATTTCGTAGAACGAAGAAAGAACTCTGTGTATCTCTTTTCAAAAAGGAACTCTATCTAACTTATAGACAAAAGAAAATTCCAAAATGTCTAAAAATGTTTTTCATTAAATCAGAGGAGGATATAAACGACAAAAAACGTTTATCTTCAATTAATAAAAATGAAACCGTTTTGGTATTATTAAAATTAACTTAAATACCACACCACACCACCCACCCGCCAGCCAGCTCAGCTCGGTCGGACGGCGGCGGCGCGCGCGTGGTGGTCAAGTGTGTGAGTCCTCAACCATTCGCACAAAACTGGGTACCCCTTGGGGCACACCCCAAGTCATAGCATTTGCAACTTATATACACTCTATGAAGAGTGTTCCAATTCCATGTGGGACTTTTCCCATATCACACACAACTCAATTGTTTCAATTTTTAAATAATTCATAAAAAGTTCCAACAATTATGCTTGAGTTATCTTTTTCTTTATTTTTCCTTGAACCATTTAGCTTTAATTACTAAACAAATAAGGTTTGTTTATAGCCTAGAAATAGTGGTAGTGATTTATGTGAATAAACACACTTTTAGCATTACTTAAGAAAATTTCTTTATTTGAAATCAATTTATTTTGAGTATAATAATTATGTGGTTTTTTTTTTTTGCTTTTTTTTTTTTGCTTTTTTTTTTTAAGCTTTTTGATTCTTTTAATATATAGTTTGTCTTACTTTCATTTTCTATATATGTGGGCTTATCTTTCTAGCAAGATTGTTCTCTACAATAATTTCTATAAAATCAAGTATGTCTTCTTTGTGATAATATTATTCAACGTTGTTTCAAAACTGAAACATTACAATGGCGGTCATTTAAATTAACTATTCTACAATTATTATCATACTCTTAGAACTAGTTATGATGGCTATGGTTCGTTATGATGGTTTGAATTTCGAAGTGAGTAGTCATTTTGTTCATATCACTCTTACGGATGTTCTGTTCTGGTTTATTGTGCTTCGTTTTGTACTATTTTGTGTACAAGTTTTCATTATTCAATACGTTAATAATGTTAATATTTCTCTGATAATCCAATGTTATTTAAGTTCACTTGCTGATGGTAATTAATATTCTACATTTTTTTATTATTTCCTGCACTGGTTGTTCTTAGCCGGTTGGTATTGTTTCAATTATGTTGGTACCTTTCAAGATAGTTTGTTTTTAATTTATTTATTCATTCCATCTAGTTTTAATTACTTAAGTAGAAATTAAATTAAGTTAGTTATTTTAACTTTTCTAAAAAAATTGTAGGCATTAGAATTATCTTGATCATTTGTTAGAGGGGCAGTGGTTGTATCTGTCAAGAATCTTGTTGGATTTGTGTTGATCAATGCGGATGGTAGCTGGTCATGTGAGACCAAAAACAAAACAGAACATCTTCCTAACCCAGTAAGTAGCTTTAAAAATCGATGCTTTCTAAATGGAGCTTTTTAATTTCAGTACTTTTATATGTCAAATGCCTTTGCTTATTGCTGTCTTTGGTTTAGTTTAGTTTGTTGTTCACTTTAATTGGTTGTTTATGTGATACTCATGGTATTTGACAGCAAAAGCAAAAGTAATATTATCACCCCCAAGATAATATTATCACCCCAAGATAAGAAAATACCAGTAAAAGCAAAACTCAGTAGTGTTACATAGAAAGTTTAGAAATATTATCACCCCAAGATAAGAAAATACCAGGGAAAGAGATTTTAAAAGAGAAAAGCCCCTCCATTAAACTTCCCATAACCTAACTCTAAACACATTTCCCACTTCCAACTTAGAAAGAAAGAGAAACTTTGGGAGAATAAGAGGAATAGCATGGGCTTCATAAAGGACCTCTAACAGCCATATTCACATTCTACTTGTTAATTTGGATGTCATACTTGATGCCCTATTGGTTACCTGTCAGAGAGAATTTTGCCAAAGCTATTTACACATCAATGCTATGTTTGTATTGAACTTTACCGAAAGGAATTAACCTTGCTAGGTCTTTAGAGAAGAAATAAATGGGGATAGAAGTTAGTACAAACTGTATCAAGGTAAGTCTCCACCTCTATGATAACAGGACATTTTTTTTTTGGGAAAAATAAAAATGAAACATTTAGTAGTTTTAGCTAAATTAGGCGAAGCTATTATTTGGGCAACATTTCTTCATATTGGTTCTTCTTATGGAATATAGGGTGATAAATTAGTTAGTTTTGATAGATTTGCATTTGATTTCATTGATGTGGCTCTTACTTTTTATGCAGTCTTCTTATGGTTTCGTTGACTACTTCAATCGCAGATCAGCTGCTTTTGCTATTATAACTCAGACATCTGTAAGTAGAAATCTTAAATGGTTTTTCCGTTGAGAAAATTAATATTGATTTGATTCTAAGCTAAGAATTTATTTTTATTCTAGGTATGGCCAGCCTATTAAAGTTAATTGGGCATATGCAAGCAGTTAGAGAGAAGATACATCAGATATATAAGGAAACTGAATTTTTTATTACGATATTTTGTTAACTTTACAGATGCCAAACTAGCTAAGGATTGTTTGGTTGAAGAAAAATGGCAGTAGGTTTTTATATCTCTCTACTGATTATCTCTTTATTGTTTTTCTCTGTTCAAATGTACAGATTTTGTTTGTTTGCCGATATTTTTTTTAAAACTAAAAGCATTATGTTCTCTTTTGTTAAATTGTTTGGACTTTCCCTTTTTTTACTTATAATTTTCCGAATATGTGAGTTTTCCTTCTGTTTTTGGCATTTAGATATATTTTGATTTGTTTGTATTTTCTAAGTGAAACACTTGATACTCAATCCAATTATTGGTACTTTTTGTTTTTTTTTTCTTCCTAATTTGTATTTAAAACAAATTCTTTGCTAAAAGTCTTTATGTTGTTGATCTGGTTTGTATATTATTTATGGAATTTGAGAAGAGGTTACTTGCATGGTTCATATCAAGATAATGATCAATCAAAGATCGTTTTATATATACTAATACTGTAGCATCTTAGTTTATGCTTCATGAGTTTTTCTCTGTTGATGGTTGAAGTTTGTTATGGTTTCTGTTATGGGCTCGGAAAGTTCTCCATAAATTCCACTTACTGATTACAGTAAATTAGTTCTCTGTAGGTTTTTGTTCTGGTTTTGTGTTGTTATACTAATAAAATTAAGTTGCTCTTAGTGGGTTAATGATTTTTTTTTCTTCAGTATTTCCTTATCCCATTTCATCATCTTTAATCTATAGAGCTTCGGGCAGGGATTGAAGTATGAGTAAGCCTCCTTTTTTATATGAACCTTTTTTTTTTTGTATTTTGTACTTCAAATCGTAGTATATCGACAAAATCTTTAAAAGAATGATTGTAGAATTCTTTTATAAAAAAAAAATTATTGGTTTGCAGTTACTCTTTTCTAGCTTTGGTCAAATCTGGGTTTGCTTTGTTATTTTCTAGAAGTTAGTTGTACCAAACTAGTTTTTTAAGATGTTGGTCTCGACAGAGTTGTTAATTAGTTGTGGTGCTTAAGTATAGATGACTGTTTGATGTTATATGTGTTCCTAGTTATGGTCTCTAATTTTAGTCTTACAAGAGATGTGTTATATGTTATTTTCATTATAAATTCTATCTTATGTTATTTGTCCTTGTATAATGTAGATGCTAAAGAAGCAAAGCAAACAATTACATGGCGAGGATTGGAATTGGAACAACTTAAACACATTATGTTGGGCAATAGGGTCTATATTTGGGTTTGATTATGACTGTGTTGATTCTTTATTGCTTCTCCATGGTTATCTTTAGTTGATATTTATGAAATGGGTTATCTTTATTGATTATAATTGCTTGGGTTATATGTCAACCTTTAGAAGACCTTGATTGGATATGGATACAGATTGTTCAATGATTGCTTATATTGAATCTTTTTTCTTTGTATATTTTACTATAATGGCTCTGCAACATCACCATAATCTAGCTCATCCTATTGTAATTTATGAAAATTTGGTTACATTGGAGCCCTAGAAGCTCTCAAGATATTTATTATATTCTTAATTTTGTAAATTGTTACAAGCTCCATTGATAAGATCTAGATAATATATTGTGTGCTTGTGCTTGATTATTTGTATTTCTGAACACTGCCGACCTAGTGTTTTTCACACTCAAATTTTTCTATAAATGTTTACATTATTAAGTCTTCCAGAGTATCCAATGGAATTCTATTCCAAGATAAGAACTCATATGGTTCTTTCCTATCATTATCTTCTAGTACTTTTATACTAACATATGCTCTCCCGTGTCAGGTTAGATCTGTTGCTGTGTTTGTAATGAGGCATAGAGGCCAGGTTGTAGGGGGCAGAAGTCAGTTACATCATATAGTGAATGTAATTGCTCTAAATATGGTATGTCCTCACTTTTGGATGAGCAAATTTTAAATCTTTGTTTACTGTCAAAGCTTGAAAGCTGAGGGCCTGTTCTACCATATTGAATCTTCTCCATTGATCTGACCTGAATCTGAATGATTCATTTAACATGATTTGTCTATATATTATTTGTTTCTCACTTTTTCTCCAGCTTGCTTAATGACCATAAAAATATACTTCATAGGTTATTGACTGAGGGATTTCAGAAACTATTAATAGACCCACTCAAATATTGTCTTTCCTTTGCATTTTCATTCTCTATCATATCAGTGCTTTTTGGTGTGCTTTCTTTCTCCATGTTGGTTGCTTTGTCCATGGCTGAGATTTGTTCTTCTTACCTTACTTCTGGGGGTCTCTACTATTAGAGTACCAATCTTGCTGGCCCAAAATGGTCACCATTTGCTTTATGGATAACTGGCTGGTACGTAATAATATTCTTTTTCAAACTGTTAACTTGGGAAAATGTCTTATTTCTTCAATTTTTTCTAGTTGACTATTTATACTTTGGCTTGGAGCTTTTAGAGTTTCAGTTAGGGTCTGAGACTGTAATGCTTTCTTAGGTCTTATATTGTATATAGTTTTATTATTTGATTCATATTATTTAATGTTTTTTTAAGCATATACCTTACCTTTTATGTGCTATTGCAGGAGAAAAATGTCTCTTTCTCCATCAATTGGAGGAGAAAATGATACTTAATTTTGAAGGCTTTGTGTTGGGCAGCTGTAGAATATTTTGTGCTGAAAGTAGTAACTTTTCAATATGTTGAATATTTAAGAATACTTGAATACTTAAAGAACATTTTGTTGTTGATGACAGCGTTGAATGTTTTAAACTAATTTGTGGATTGTTAATACAATGTTGAATGTTTTTACTTTTTGTTATTTGAAAATCAAGTTCATTTGATGATGCTAGTATATATTAGAAAGCTAATTTTAATTATATAATTTTTTTTAAAATATAATAGAATAAATTAGTGTTATATAAATGAATATATAATGAGAATTTAAACTTATCTAAATATTAAAATAATACGAAAATTCTGTTATAATATTTATTACAATAACATTTTTTATGTAAAGAATTTTGTTATGCAAACTTCATTATATAACACAAACAATGTGTTATACTAAAGTGTAGAATAACACAAAAAATGTGTTATACTAAAGTGTAGTATAACACAAATTTATAAGTATTGAAATGTGTTATATAATCGACTATAAATAATATAATTAAACACTTATCTATTTATTAAAATAACACAGAATGTGTGTTATCGTTGACATTATAATATCACATCTGTATAACAATGATAGAGTGTTATGTAAAGTACCCTGACCTACGATAACATAATCGGTCTTAGCACATCAAAAAGTGTTATGGTATGTTTTGATAACACATTTTTGGTGTTATTAAAAGCATTTTTTCTTGTAGTGAAGGTTTACTCGTAGAAGACATGCACTTGTGTTGCGAAAATTAAAGCTACGTAAGTATACGTAATCGCTTTTGTAGTTTATTCTGGTAAAACCGATATCGTTCCCACGGAGACTGATTATCAAGTACCAATAGTCTATTTTATTTTCTATTTGGTAATCAAAAATTGGAATTTTTTAAAATCTAAAATAATAAATAACAGAATTAAATGAAAAACAACAAAGAACAATAATCTTGCAGCAAACTTGATTCAAATATATATAAGAAATTAGGGATTCTAATATCCTCTACTATCCAATTTATTATTAATTAATGCAATCACAAAAATAATTCTTCTCATTAAGATGAAAGACATGCAAAAGTGTTAAATATTTAGGTTAAGAAATATAAAACTCGACCTAATTCAAATTCCCTATATTTCTACGAGAAATCTAAACAATAGGAAACAATGAACTCAGCCCTAAATCACATAGACCAATTTGATACTCTCGTTCTAAATTGAAATCTATGTCTATTCAATTTTAGCATATCCAAATCTCACTGGCATGTAAAAGGTGCGCAATCAATCACATACATAATAAATACAAATTGAATAGATCTTAGATGAAGAAGAGATTAAAAACTTGCATTAATTCATAATAAAGATTCAAGAGATTTAATTAAAAATCCTAAATAGAACTTAGTTCATGTTCATCACTAAGAAATCCATAAACATGAAATTAACATAAACTAAAAATAAAAAGAGAAGAAAAAAACTCTAAATGATAGATCCAATCTTCATCCCAAAGCACTCCTAAGCCTCTTCTCCCAGTCTAGGTCTGCAAAAAGTGCCTCATTTTCTCTCCTTAATCGTAATTTAAACATAATTAACGTTTTTTAAACATGAAAGGACCAAAACACCCTTAATTAAAAATCTGCGTTTTTCTCATTTGTAGACGTATCCTGCGGTCGCAGGAATGCCCTAGAAATGACAATTCTCTTCTAGACTTGCAGTCGCAAGACACCATTCCTGCGGTCGCAGGAAGTGCTGGGAAACATCATTTTCCACCAATATTTGTCATTTTGTCGATTTTTCCACCATGTTTCCACACCTAAGCCCTTCAACACCTGAAAACATACAAAAACCAGCATAAAATAGAACAAAGCAAAACAAACACCCAATACTTTACCTGAAAACACACATGGATAAACAAGTCTAAAACTTGTTTATCAAACTTCCCCAAACTTAACATTTGCTCGCCCTCGGGCAAAGAAAACAAGACTCAAGATAAACTAAACAAATAAATACAAACACTAAACAAATGAATCAAGATAACCACAATTTTTAAGCCTAAAAATTAATGAATGACAAGCATATATAATTTTCGAAAAAAATTCAGACAAATAATCCAGATTTTCAATCCAACCACTTCTTCAATTCACCCTAACCCATTGATCATTTTTGTCTACTCAATCATGAACATTAAATAAACCATATTTAAAATAATTTACACATGCTGAACTCTCACCATCAATCCATCAAATCCCAATTTTCCATATGCTTGCTAACTTATTATTCTCCACTAATATAAATCAATGCATGTTCAAGAATCAAAAGGTTTTTTAAAGCTTGTATTGAGAGGCTTAGGTAACGGTAGATAAAATAGTCATTTTGGCTCAAATATTCCATAAGTATATAATCCAAACAAACCAAACCTGATATCCACATTGTAATCCAAACAGCCTCAAATTTCCCTTTATTTTCCAAGATTGAGAAAAATTCACACTAGATATTTTTTTTCTCTCTCTTTTTTTTTTTATTTAACTACACTTCCCCAAACTTATGTTTTTCAATAGGAACAAGAATACGAAGTGTAGTTTATTTTCAATCTCTTTTTTTTTCTTTTTTTATTCTGAATTTTCCTCTCAATCTTTCCTTTTATTTTTCTATTGTCGCAACCAAATCACAAAATAACACCCATTATAAATCAATCCCCATTTATATGTTTATATGCTCATGGTATAAATCAAGGGAATGAAAAAAATAATTAAGTGTTCAATTAGGCTCAAACAAAATAAGTGGTTAACAAAAAAAAAATTATACTTTTAGGCTCGAAAAAGGGTAACTAAGGATAAATTAATCAAGGATGGGTTGAAAGGCTCAAACGTTAAAAAAAATCGCCTAAATCATTTTCCTAACACATTCATTGTCATAGATTTCACCTCAAATAGTAAGCAAGCAAGTTCTAGAATTTTTCATACATTCTTTCCACATTCAAAATTCAGCAAGTGTACATACATTTAAATGCAAGAATTTACCAATCATGATCAAATATTCAGTTTTACAATGAATTAGAGTAGCCCAAAGAAGTGGTCAAACCAAGCACATAGATTTTTTTTTTTTTACAAACAAATATATTTTTCTCAAATTATATTACAAGTCATTCAAGTATTCTCATCGGCTAATCATTGTTATCTTTATTCGACAGACTCTCTAGATACCCTAACACACAAAATCAAACACAATTTAACAAAACACAAAACACCAAACACCAAACTAAACAGAAACTTGACTCAACTAACCTGATACAAATAACTAAAATAAAACCATCTTCCCCAAACTTAACAAAAACATTGTCCTCAATGTTTAAATAAAAGCTAAGGAAAGGAAACTTACCTGACTCGACTCACGATGAAGGACCTGCCTCATCATCCCCCTCAGGTGAAGGATACCCAAAGTTGGATGGTTGTGGATATGGTGGAAAGCCACTAGTGTCAACGCAAAAATGAGTGGCAAAAGCTTGGTTGTAGGCATATTGATTCTGCGCCACATTGACACTCCACAAGTGATGCTGCTGAAACTGTGACACCAAAGTGTCCAGCCTTTGGTTGACATTCTGAGTTCTTGGTGGTGGACGAGCAGACTGTCTTGAGGTACCTGCACTAGGAACAGCTGAAAAAGTTTTGACATTGTTAATCCTGACCAAATCATAAACTAGAGAAGGCAATTTCTCCTCTAATTCATTAATGAAGACCCCTGCTCGCAGACATAAACTAGTGATAAGGCTAGGAAAATAAAGCCCCACATAACCAGTGACACAACACTCATTCAAATTGGCAGCAATAATATTGCCGACATCTATGGATTTCCCGTGTAAGACAGCTAAAAGCAAGACCGCCTTACTAGGGGTGACAATGGTAAAGGCTTCGGTGGGTGTCAAATTTGAACAAATAAAATACAACCACACTCTTTTCTCCCTCTGTTGGAAATGTGCCCTGAAAGCATATGTAGTAGACATTGTTTTTATGAAATAAATAAATGAATTGAATTTGTTATGCATATATTTTATGGACTATATTATTCTGCGATAATACTAAGTAAATATCAGGAAAATTCCTAAGTTCATATATGTGATCTCAAACATGTATTGGTACGGGAGGATTGTGTTTGAGATAAATGAACTTGAATAGTTCGCACTAAAATAGAGTTATGGGATCTTTAGATTAATTACTGCAAGCACGGTCCACTAGTATTATCAATACATGTGATCTAGATCCGGATCACTAGTGTGGTAGGACACTTTAGTGGAGGTGCTTTATATATTAGAGAATATATAGAACTGGACCAGATATGTTTATTAATACTTAGTTAAATACCGTTTCGAAGTATTAATTAAATATATCAACTGATGATCATATACAAATAGATCTTGATCCTGAAGTTACTATGAACTCTTATTTATGTTATTTGAGTTCTTTGATTCACTTGTTAGGGTCTGTCAGAATGATCAGGCTAGAAACTTTTGTTTTGGGAACTCATTAATGTAGATGGCTGGGGACATAAAATACAGATATGGAATCTATGTCTTCTCGCAAGAGACTGAATGATGGTTCTCTTAAGGGTTGACTTTTGGGACTGAAAGGTTATTGAGCTCAAATTCATAATTTAGTTATGCATTAACCTTCACTAGTAGAGTCAATGGTACTTAAGGAAACAAGAGATAATTAAAAGGGTAAAATGGTAATTTTATTCCCGATTAATTATGAACCATTATTAGAGGGTCAAGTTGTATGCAATGATTATATCAATGGACACTTTATGATTATAAAGTACTCAGTAAATGAAATGTCTATAATTACAAGAGTGCAGTCTCATATTTATAGTGGAATAATCATGAGATTAATAAATTAAGATTATTTAATTAAAGAGTTTAATTAATAATCTCAAATTTATTGGAGCTTGGAATTATAGGTCCATAGGTCCCCATAGCGGCTCTATCAACACTGTTCAAGGTAAGAGTTGATATGAAGGGAATATAGTTTAAAGACATATTTAAGAAGAAATTTGTTCTTCACGCCAAATATGCACTTATATGATAATAGTGATTAATTAATTAATTACAAATTAGTTGTAGTTAATAAAATTAATTAATATTTAATTATTGTATAATTTTCGAAATTATATTAAATAATTAAAGTAATTTCGAAATTTAATTAAATAATTAATTAATTATAATTTTCGAAATTATAATAAATTAAATATTTATTTTTCAAAAATTTTGGATTTAATTAATTGGTAGAATTAATTAAATATCTTTATTTGAGTGGGAGATAATAATGTGATAAGTTCAAATTGGATTTGAATTTAAAAGATTAATATTTATTCAAATAATTAATTATATTTGATAATTAATTTAAATTTGAATTAGTTATTAGGTTGTTAGATCTTATCTGACAAAACAGTTTGAAAAAATAATTAAATAAAAATTGAAAAAACCACTTCCCTAAAATTAGGGAGGCTACACGTGCACACACAGTCCATGGACTGTGTGTGAAGTGTAGGGCAATTTTCAGGGATGAGATTTTTATTTTTATTTAATTAATTAATTAATGGATAATTCAAAAATTGGTTTTTGGATTTTTTCATTAATAGAATAATTGATTAATTAAAAAGTAAATTTTAAAATGGTTAAAGATTTATTTTTAAAAATTTGAATATTTTCTTGTAAGTATGACTAATCAGAAAAATATTCAGAGGGGTGTGTGTGAGACAACTCAGAACATTCGCTATGTGAAAAATAGAACGATAGTTTTCTCTCCCTAAAAATAAAGAACCAATTCTCAGGCTTATTCTCTTGATCTCATGTGTTGAGTACATCAAGTACAATTACAAATAAACTATCCTTCATTCTCTAAGTGCCCACACATTTCTTGAGGTGTAGAGAACGCTTTGGAAGATCTTGGTGTGAGTACGTGGGAGCGGCTTGGATAGGAAGATCGTTCTAAATACGAAAAGATAGCAAGGACACTTGATAGGCTTCAAGAGGTATGATTTCTATTATTATCTTGCTTATGATTAATGTATGTATATTAATGGATCCGCATATTTAAAGGCAGTTTAAATATGTCACAAAAATTTTGTTGTATACTGGGCCAACCACACCACAATTCCGCTGCGTATTAGGAAACTCGTTCCTAAAAATTGGTACCAGAGCGGTCATTAATCTCTACATACATTAATTACTGTGTGGGCATAATATACAATCTTATGTTATTGTAATATATGTGAATGGATGGATGTATGTATGATAATAGTTTATTCTTAAGGGTCGTTAATTATACGGTGCTTTGGGTTTAGGAAATGTTCTTAAAATTCTAGATGAAAAATGTAAGCCATTTTGGGGCATAGGAATTTTTGTAATTTTAAATTTTTTGCGTTAAAATTATTTGAAAAATTCTGTAAGGCTTGAGCTCTGGGTTCTGAGACCCGAAGCCCAAGCCTCACCCAGCCGAACTGCTGCATGTCCAGCCCCGGCGTGCTGCCTGCCCAGGCGTCCCGCACACCTCGCCCAGCCGAGTGCCCGTGCCCTTGCGCACCTGGCCTGCGCGCCCTTGCGCGTCCCTGCGCATCTGGCCAGCGCACCCCTATACCTCACCCAGCAGCTCACCCGGCACGCGCCCCTGCGCCAGCTGCTGCTGCTCCCAGCCATGCGCCTCTGTGTGCCACACCCAACAGCAGCCCGTGCACCCCAGCCGCATGCCTGATGCCGAGCCACCATATGCAGCCGCCCCTAGGGTTTTAAAATCTAGCACTTGCATCAAAAAATTGTCCATTTAAATTTTGGGCTTAATTAAGTTAACCCATAATTAAAATTGTTTTATTTTGAATTAATTGTATGAGCCCAAATTCAAATATGGGCCTAATAACTTATCGGGCATCAAACCCAAGTTAATTATTCTTAAAATTTGTTTATGATAATTAAAAGTTATTTTAATTCAAAATTAAATGGATAAGTGGCTTAATGGATCAAGACTACTTGTGAAGGCCCTAAGTAATAGATAGAGATCTATTTAGGTCTTATTTAGTTTCTCACATTTTTGTGTATATTTTTGCAAGTGTTGTAATTTTTCTTGAAATACCCAAGACACCCGGCCCACATTTATTTATTTATTTAGCTAGTATTTATTTATTTAAATGTTTGAATGTGATTAAATTGTTTAATACTTTATCATGCATTTTTTGACATGCCATACATATAACCCACACAGTATTTAAAATTGTGCATGCATCTCATATGAGTAGAAACATGTCTTAGGATTGTCCTATGTGATTATATGCTGGTCCATATAATAATAAATCTAGTTTTTAACTAGTTCAAGAGCATAAATAAATTTTAAAAGTTGTTTAATTTCTAGTATTTAATAAAATTGTTTTATTAAATTATAAATGATATTCTTAGTAATTAGGGAAAAATAAAATTGAACTAATTAGGGCATAGTTCTATAATTTTAATTTTGCTTAATTTGATTAGTAATTATTAGAATATCATTTGGTAAAAATAGATCACTTTATTTTTACAACCAATTAAAAAGCATAGGATGTTTTGAGAAAACACTTGTTCTAAAATAGTGAGTGGGAGAGGGAGTTATGACAATAAGTCCCATGGTCTCCATTATTAGTCAGCACAGAGGTAACATGGAAAGGGCCTCGCGGCACCATTGCTTGTGTCCCTAAGGAAGGCTTCCGACTGTGTTTTTCTCAAGGCAAACTTCTTTTTCAAGAATAGGATTTAATGATGTATTTCAAGTTTGACTGACCCTAAGGCACACTCTTGAGTTAAGTCATTGATCTAAAATAATGGGTTACACTCACAAGGTACATTAGGCTTTCGAGCAGACTAGTGTATTATTGACCAAACAAGTGGTTGTTTATAAGTCAAAAGAGAAATATTGATTTAAGTTTTAACTTATAAATTTGAGAACTTGTCTCAAAATTAATTTGGAATTAGTCTGACCTACCCTAAGGCTGGTCCATTAATGTTCAAATTAATTAATCGTGGAATAAGTAATTATTTTTTATTTGTTTTTTGTTTCATTCTTGCATCACGTTTACTATTCCGAAAATAACTGATATTTATTATATGCATAGATTCATTTTGTTTATTTATTTATTTTCAGCAATTATGTCTAGCTCAAATCTTGTATCTTCTTTACTTGCTAATGAAAAGTTGACTGGTGAAAACTACATGAAATGGAAATCAAACTTGAATATTGTATTAATATGTGAGAAGCCTAAAAAGTCATCCAAAAGCAAAGAGAAGAAGAACACTAAATCCTCCAAAAGGAAGACCCCAAAAGGGACTTGCTTTCATTGTGGAGAAAATGGTCACTGGATGAGAAACTGTCCAAAGTATCTCGCTGACCTCAAAGATAAAAAGACAGGTAAATTTGATTTACTTGTGTTAGAAGCTTGTTTAGTGGAAGATAATTCCTCATCCTGGATAGTAGATTCAAGAGCCACTAACCATGTCTGCTTTTCTCTTCCGATTCTTAGTTCAACGAGGAAGCTTGCTGATGGAGAGGTGACTATGAGGGTAGGCAGTGGTCAGATTGTCTCTGCAGCAGCAGTTGGAACAACCCGTTTGGAATTTGAGAATAATAAATTTCTTGTTTTAGAAAATGTTTATTATATTCCTGGATTTTCTAGAAACTTAATTTCTGTTTCTATGTTGCATGAACAAAATTTTAAAATATCTTTTAATAATAATTTGATTATTATTTCAAGATATGGTTTTAAGATATGTTCTGCAAAATCTATCGATGGGCTTTATAAACTGCAAGCTAAAGAGAAATCTGTTAATAATTCTGAATTATTTAAAACAGCCAATCCAAGATCTATTAAACGACAAAAGACTGATTTCGATAGTGATACATATCTATGGCACTTGAGATTGGGCCATATTGGATCTCTCCCTGTTTGTGAATCCTGTCTAGAAGGCAAAATGACCAAGAGACCTTTCTCTGCCAAAGGTTCAAGAGCCACAGAACCACTTCAGCTAGTACATAACGATGTTTGCAATCCACTTAATGTACAAGCAAGAGGAGGTTATGAATACTTCGTCACTTTTATTGACAATTATTCAAGACATGGTTACCTATATTTAATGTAAAGAAAATCTGAAACTTTTGGAAAGTTCAAAGAATTTCAAGCAGAAGCTGAAAAGCAATTAGGCAAGTCACTAAAAGCTCTTCGATCTGATCGAGGAGGAGAGTGCTTGGATTTTGAATTCAAGGACCATCTGTGTGAGAATGACATTCAATCCCAACTCACAGCACCTGGAACGCCATAGCAAAATGGTGTTTCGAAAAGACAAAACAGAACGTTATTAGATATGGTTAGATCAATGATGAGTTTCTCATCATTACCACTGTCATTCTGGGGCTATGCAATTCAATGTGATCTATACATATTAAATGTTGTTCTATATAAGTCTGTCCCAAAGACACCCATAGAATTATGGAATGGTTGTAAACCTAGTTCACACCATTTTCGAATTTGGGGGTGTCCTGCACATGTGCTTAAAGGAAAGACCGGGAAGTTGGAATCACGCTCTGAAGTGTGCATGTTTGTGGGTTATTCCAAAGAGAACAGAGGTGGAATTTTCTATAGTCCAAAAGAAAATAAAACATTTGTATCGACAAATGCAACTTTTTTGAACATGACTATGTGAATAACCACAAACCTTGCAGTAAGGTTGTTCTGGAGGAGATGGTCTCATATGAAGTTGCAAAGTCACCAACAACAACCAATGAAAAACGGCAAGAGGAAACTGCTAGTTCTAGTCAGAATAGTAGTGAACCTCGTCATAGTGGGAGGGTTAGCAAGCAGCCCACACGCTATGAACACGAAGTTCAAATGCTTGTGTCTGCCACAAACAAAGACGATCCATTGACATTTAGAGATGCAATGAATGATTATGACAAGGACAAATGGCAAGATTCCATGAACCAAGAAATGGAATCGATGTATTCCAATTCTGTCTGGGCTCTTGAAGATCCACCTGAGAATATCAAACCCATTGGTTGCAAGTGGATATTCAAGAAGAAAAGAGGAGTGGATGGGAAAGTAGAGACTTTCAAAGCAAGGCTTGTAGCCAAAGGTTACACACAGAAAGAAGGGGTTGACTATGAAGAAACTTTTTCTCCTGTAGCCATGCTAAAATCCATTCGTATACTCTTATCCATAGCTGCGTGCATGGATTATGAGATTTGGCAAATGGATGTCAAAACAGTTTTTTTGAATGGCTACCTTGACGAAACCATTTACATGTCTCAACCAGAAGGGTTCGAGTTAAAAGGTCAAGAGCAAAAGGTTTGCAAGCTTCTTAGATCCATTTATGGACTCAAACAAGCTTCTAGATCTTGGAATCATAGATTTGATGACACAATTAAAACGTTTGGTTTTGAACAAAACGTTGACGAACCTTGTGTCTATAAACAAATCAAAGATGGTGTAGTAGTATTCCTCGTTCTTTATGTTGATGATATATTGTTGATTGGAAATGACGTAACATCATTATCAAAAGTAAAGAACTGGTTAGCTGACCAATTCCAAATGAAAGATTTGGGAGAAGCCAAGTATGTTCGAGCATTAAGATTCTTAGAGATAGACAGAACAAAACTTTGGCATTGTCTCAAGCAACTTATATTGATAAGGTGCTAGAACGCTTTAATATGCAAAACTCCAAAAAGGGTGATATGCCAACCCGTTCTGGAGTATTCCTTTCCAAAGAGTAGTGTCCCAAAACACCTCAGGAAGAGGAAGACATAAGACAATATCCCTATGCCTCAGCAGTAGGCAGTCTAATGTATGCCATGTTGTGTACAAGACCTGACATTTGTTATGCAGTAGGGATAGTCAGCCATTATCAATCCAATCTTGGATTGAGTCATTGGACTGCAGTAAAGAATATTCTCAAGTTTCTTTGAAATACTAGAGATTATATATTCAGGTGGAGACCTGAACCCCACTGGTTACACTGATTCTGATTTTCAATCAGATAGAGATAGTCAGAAATCGACTTCTGGATCAATGTTTACTCTTGGAGGAGGAGCGGTAGTCTGGAAAAGTATTAAACAAACCAGAATTGCAGACTCCACCATGGAAGTCGAGTATATAGCGGCTTGTGAAGCAGCTAAGGAGGCTGTGTGGCTCAAAAATTTCTATTCTGATCTGGAAGTTGTGCCAGATGTGGATAAGCCACTAGTCCTATACTGTGACAACAGTGGGGCAGTAGCTAACTCAAAGGAACCACGGAGTCACAAGAGGGGAAAGCACATCGAGAGGAAGTATCACTTGCTAAGAGAGATAGTTCATCGAGGAGATGTTGCAGTTATGAAGATAGCTTCAGAGCATAATCTTGTAGATCCTTTCACAAAGACTTTATCTATAAAATCTTTTAAGGAGCATGTAAGAAACATGGGAATGAGATAGATGCGTCATTTGCTTAAGGGAAGTAGGAGATTGTTGGAAATGTGCTCTGAAAGCATATGTAGTAGACATTGTTTTTATGAAATAAATAAATGAACTGAATTTGTTATGCATATATTTTATGGACTATATTATTATGTGATAATATTAAGTAAATATCAGGAAAATACCTAAGTTCATATATGTGATCTCCAACATGTATTGGTACGGGAGGATTGTGTTTGAGATAAATGAACTTGAATAGTTCGCACTAAAATAGAGTTATGGAATCTTTAGATTAATTACTGCAAGCACGGTCCACTAGTATTATGAATACATGTGATCTAGATCCGGATCACTAGTATGGTAGGACACTTTAGTGGAGGTGCTTTATATATTAGAGAATATATAGAACTGGACCAGATATGTTTATTAATACTTAGTTAAATACCGTTTCGAAGTATTAATTAAATATATCAACTGATGATCATATACAAATAGATCTTGATCCTGAAGTTACTATGAACTCTTATTTATGTTATTTGAGTTCTTTGATTCACTTGTTAGGGTCTGTCAGAATGATCAGGCTAGAAACTTTTGTTTTGGGAACTCATTAATGTAGATGGCTGGGGACATAAAATACTGATATGGAATCTATGTCTTCTCGCAAGAGATTGAATGATGGTTCTCTTAAGGGTTGACTTTTGGGACTGAAAGGTTATTGAGCTCAAATTCATAATTTAGTTATGAATTAACCTTCACTAGTAGAGTCAATGGTACTTAAGGAAACAAGAGATAATTAAAAGGGTAAAATGGTAATTTTATTCCCGATTAATTATGAACCATTATTAGAGGGTCAAGTTGTATGCAATGATTATATCAATGGACGCTTTATGATTATAAAGTACTCAGTAAATGAAATGTCTATAATTACAAGAGTGCAGTCTCATATTTATAGTGGAATAATTATGAGATTAATACATTAAGATTATTTAATTAAAGAGTTTAATTAATAATCTCAAATTTATTGGAGCTTGGAATTATAGGTCAATAGGTCCCCATAGCGGCTCTATCAACACTGTTCAAGGTAAGAGTTGATATGAAGGGAAAATAGTTTAAAGACATATTTAAGAAGAAATTTGTTCTTCAGCCAAATATGCAATTATATGATAATAGTGATTATTTAATTAATTACAAATTAGTTGTAGTTAATAAAATTAATTAATATTTAATTATTGTTTAATTTTCGAAATTATATTAAATAATTAAAGTAATTTCGAAATTTAATTAAATAATTAATTAATTATAATTTTCGAAATTATAATAAATTAAATATTTATTTTTCAAAAATTTTGGATTTAATTAATTGGTAGAATTAATTAAATATCTTTATTTGAGTGGGAGATAATAATGTGATAAGTTCAAATTGGATTTGAATTTAAAAGATTAATATTTATTCAAATAATTAATTATATTTGATAATTAATTAAAAAGATAATTAATTTAAATTTGAATTCAAATTTTGAATTAGTTATTAGGTTGTTAGATCATATCTGACAAAACAGTTTGAAAAAATAATTAAATAAAAATTGAAAAAATCACATCCCTAAAATTAGGGAGGCTACTCGTGCACACACAGTCCATAGACTATGTGTGGCGTGTAGGGCAATTTTCAGGGATGAGATTTTCATTTTTATTTATTTAATTAATTAATTAATGGATAATTCAAAAATTGGTTTTTGGATTTTTTCATTAATAGAATAATTAATTAATTAAAAAGTAAATTGTAAAATGTTTACAGATTTATTTTTTAAAATTTGAATATTTTCTTTTAAGTATGACTAATCAGAAAAATATTCAGAGGGGTGTGTGTGAGACAACTCAGAACATTCGCTCTGTGAAAAATAGAACGATAGTTTTCTCTCCCTAAAAATAAAGAACCAATTCTCAGGCCTATTCTCTTGATCTCATGTGTTGAGTACATCAAGTAGAATCACAAATAAACTATCATTCATTCTCTAAGTGCCCACACATTTCTTGAGGTGTAGAGAACTCTTTGGAAGATCTTTGTGTGAGTACGTGGGAGCAGCTTGGATAGGAAGATCGTTCTAAATACGAAAAGATAGCAAGGACACTTGATAGGCTTCAAGAGGTATGATTTCTATTATTATCTTGCTTATGATTAATGTATGTATATTAATGGATCTGCATATTTAAAGGCAGTTTAAATATGTCACAAAATTTTTTGTTGTATACTGGGCCAACCACAACACCATTCCACTGCGTATTAGGAAACTCGTTCCTAACACCCTCGTCATCAAATTGAAGGGAAACCCCACTCGATGAGTGCCATTGAAGGTCCATTCAGTGCCTGGCGGGGTTAAATCTTGCAGGATAGTGTCCTAAATACTCTCCTCATAGAGTTTGTCCTGTAAGTCCCTATACTCATCAGTTTCTAAGGTAGGCAATTTGAAAATTTTATTGATATTACTTCTGTGAAATTTCACAGTTTTTCTCCTTACAGTTGCTTCCCAAGTATAGTCATGGTGAAAAGCATTAGCGTAAAACTCTCGATCTACAGGGATGATAGCAGCAATTGGAGGAGCACAGAAAACCTCCCACTTATGGGCTCTAATCACTGATGTATACTCTTCAGGAACAATAAACTCTTCTTTCCTATTGGTAGCAAATCCTCTCTCCCTAATAAGGCTACGCTTCTTATCTTGAATGTACCTAGAATTGGCCATTGGGTTGACAAACCTAGGCACATCCTCAAAATTTAGGTCGTCCTCTTCTCTATGGGTGGGGGAGGTGGTTGTTGTTTTTTTTTTTTTTTTTTTCCAGTTTTAGTTCTTTTTCTACTTGTGGACATTATGACACAAGAACCAAAACTACTCAAAATAATACACACACCACCAACAATTTACTTAAGAGGACCAATTGCAAAAGTGATAGCAATGTTCAATATATAAGATTCCACAATCAAAACAAGCACAAGAACAATGATCAATTCCTTCAAATTGCAAAATCCCCAAATGTACACCTTAGAATAGGAAAATGGCAAAATTATCCAAATAAATTGAAGAGCTAATGAAATTGAACATAAAAATAAGCAACTATAATTCTCAATTTCACCAAGGTCACTTTAATTTAACAAAATCATCTAAAAAAATTTGGACCCAAAATTAGGTCAAAATTTCCCAATTGCAAAATCAAGCAAACTCAATACAAATGCAAATCCAACAACATGCAATACAATTATTTCAATGATAGGTTAAGAATCCAGAAATAACAAATATTTATCAAACACCACACACAAATTTCAGATTCAAGAGCTAATCAAGAAAATTTTCCTCAAAAACACAATGTAGAACTTAAGAGGAGAAAGATGAAGGAGACTTACAATGGTAGATGATGATGGAGAGAAAATTGAGAATGAATAAAGGAGAAATATACTTACAATACCCTTGATTGATATGGTCTCTTGTAAAAAAAATATTAAAGAGAGAAGAAGAATGAGAGAAAAAGAAAGGAGGGGATGAAGAAAAGAGGAAAGTAAAAAAAAAATGAGAGGGAGAAGAAAGAGAGTTTGATAGGAAGGCAAATATATAAATATTATTATTATTATTATTAATTTTTTTATTTTTTAAATAGAAATACGTGATCCTGCGGCCGCAGGACACCATTCCTGTGGTCGCAGGATTGCTCGTAATTGGCGTGGACCTCTAGACCTGCGGCCGCAGAAAGTGATTCTTGCAGTCGCAGGATTCTCCTCCTTGCGCCTAGACTTCTGGACCTGCGACTGCAGATAGTGGTTCTTGCGGTCGCAGGAATGCTATAGAAACCACAACTTCATCAATTTTTTTTATTCTTCTTCTTTCCTTTTTTTTTTCTTTTCTCGTTTTTTTTCACGTATTTCACGATGACAAAATCCAAAATATTTACAAGAAAATAAAAATAAATAAATAAATAAAATAAACCAAAATCTAATAAAAAAAATAAAAATTGTCTCAATTAAAATAGCTTAAAAACTAAAAAAAAACTTAAATGAACTTGGGATGCCTCCCAATGGCGCTGTCTTTAACGTCATTTAGTCGGACGATGAACTCCTCATTAAAGAGGCTTCAACAACATAATGGACTTGGCTTGATCAATGGGACCACCCAAGTATGGCTTCACTCGTTGACCGATCACCTTGAATGTTTCATTATTTCGATTTTTCAACTCCAACGACCCATAACGAAACACCGTTACTACTGTGTACGGTCCCGACCATCTCGATTTCAACTTGCCTGGAAAAAGTTTCAACCTTATATTGAACAATAATACCCGCTGACCGGGTTGAAATTATTTGCGAGATAAGTTCTTGTCATGCCATCTCTTGGTGCGTTCCTTGTAAATCTTATCATTCTCATAGGCTCCATTCCTAAACTCATCAAGTTCATTCAATTGCATTAGCCTATTCTTCCTAGCTGCATTCAAATCCATATTCATTCTTCTCATTGCCCAATATGCTCGATCTTCTAACTCCACCGATAAATAACAAGCCTTACCAAAAACCAACCGATAAGGAGATATGCCAATGGGGGTCTTAAATGCCGTTCTATAAGCCCATAAAGCGTCATCAAGCTTTTTAGACCAATCCTTCCTTGAGCTATTAACGATCTTTTTAAGAATGCTCTTGACCTCCCTATTAGAAATTTCTACTTGCCCATTAGACTATGGATGATAAGGCAAAGCAGTTCTATGTCGTACTCCATACTAAGTGAGCAAAGCATCAAACCATTTATTACAAAAATGACTCCCTTCATTGCTTAAGATAGCTCGGGGAGTTCCAAACCAAGTAAAAATATTCTTATGCAAAAAAATTAGAACTACTTTACCATCATTCGTAGGAGTTGCTGCTGCTTCCACCCATTTAGACAAATAGTCCACAACGAGCAGTATATACTTGTTATTGTAGGATGATGGAAAGGGGTCCATGAAATCAATCCCCCACACATCGAACAACTCAACTTCAAGAATAACATTCAGCGACATCTCATCTCTTTGTGATATGTTACAAGAGCGTTGAAATCTATCACAAGACTTTAAAAAAGTATTTGCATCTTTAAATAAAGTAGGCCAAAAGAAACCAAATTGCAATACCTTTGCTGATGTCCTGGTAGCACCAAAATGACCCCCACAATGAAGAGTGTGACAATGGTTGAGAATAGAGATCATTTCATCTTCTGGTACACAACGACGAATTATTTGGTCAGCACAACGTTTATAGAGGATGGGCTCCTCCCAATAATAATGTTTGATCTCATAGTAGAATTTCTTCAACTGTGCTCTAGACATATCAGGAGGCACAACCTTTGCCACTAGGAAATTGACATAATCTGCATACCCTGGTGCTTTGGCTTTGTCACTCACCTCGAACAATTGCTCATCTGGAAAATAATCATTGATTTGCACTTTATTAGTAATTTGATCTTCCTCAACTTCCAGCCTAGACAAATGATCCGCCACAAGATTCTCGGTACCCTTTTTATCTCGAATTTCCATATCGAATTCTTGGAGTAATAAGACCCACCGAATGAGACAGGGTTTGGCATATTTCTTTGTCATGAGATATTTAATAGCAGAGTGGTCCATGTGCACAATCACCTTATTCCCAATTAAATACGGACGGAACTTATCGAAAGCATAAACTATAGCTAGAAGTTCTTTTTCTGTTGTTGCTTAATTTAGTTGAGCATCATTTAAAGTTCGACTAGCATAGTATATGGTTCGAAATACCTTGTCCACTCGCTGCCCAAGAACTGTTCCAACCGCATAATCACTAGCGTCGCACATAAGCTCAGATGGAAGGTCCCAATTAGGTGCACACACTATAGGCGCTGAAATTACCTTATCCTTGAGAGTCTTGAAAGTAGTCAAACATTCTCCATTAAAATCAAAAGGGACCCCATTCATTAGCAAGGTGAACAAAGGCTTTGAAACCTTAGAAAAATCATTGATAAATCTCCGATAAAACCCCGCATGGCCCAAGAAACTCCTCACTCCTTTAACTGAAATTGGAGTTAGCAAATTCTCCATAGTAGAAATCTTGGCCCGATCCACTTCAATGCCTTTACTAGAAATTTTGTGTCCCAAGACAATCCCTTCTCTCACCATAAAGTGGCACTTCTCCCAATTAAGTACCAAATTTGATTCTTCACAACGTTTAAGAACCGCTTCTAGGTGATCCAAGCATTCATCAAAATCAGACCCGAACACCGAGAAATCATCCATAAAAATTTCAATACTTTTCTCTACCATGTCGGAGAAAATAGCCATCATGCACCTTTGAAAAGTGGCTGGTGCATTACAAAGACCGAAAGGCATCCTTCGAAAAGCAAAGGTACCATATGGGTAGGTGAATATTGTCTTCTCTTGATCCTCCAGAGCGATGGCAATTTGGTGGTAACCTGAATACCCATCTAGGAAACAATAATAACTGTGGCTTGCAAGCCTATCAAGCATTTGATCTACGAATGGCAGCGGGAAATGGTCCTTCCTCGTCGCCTTATTCAGCTTGCGGTAGTCAATACAAATCCTCCATCCCGTCATAGTACGAGCAGGGATGAGTTCATTGTCCTCATTTTTTACCAGAGTTATTCCTCCCTTTTTAGGCACCACTTGAACAGGGCTCGCCCAAGCACTGTCAGAAATAGGATAGACCACCCCCGCATCCAACTAGTTAAGTATTTGCTTCCGAACAACATCCTTCATAGAGGGATTTAGCCTTCGTTGAGCTTCAATGGAAGGTTTGCTATCTTATTCCATAAGAATTTTGTGCATTACCATTGGAGGGCTAATTCCTCGAATATCAGCCAAAGTCCACCCAATAGCACGTTTATGGGCCCTCAAAACCCTCAAAAGTTTTTCTACTTCACCTTTTGACAGCAATGAAGAAAAAAGAACAGGCAACGTTTCTTTCTCCCCCAATTACACATAACAAAGATGCTCCGGTAAAGACTTCAACTCAAAGACTGGAGGCTTCTTAATAGGTGGTATGGGGCGCTCAGGCACTTGCCCCAATTCTTCAAATTTCTTCTTGTAATATGGACCATAAGAATTGATCCATTTCACATACTCATGAGTCTCCCAATCCTCCTCTTCATTATCATCACCCGACGCCAAAGCCAATTCAAGAGGATCATTAGTAATCCTCTTTTTCGAAACCACCTCATCAATCACCTTAACATTAAAGCAACTATCACTTGCTCTTGGATAAGACATAGCCTTAAATACATTAAAGACCACTTCTTCCCCTTGAACTCTCAACCTCAACTCACCCTTTTTCACATCAATTGGGCTTGCCCGGTAGCCAAGAATGGTCTCCCAAGAATAATGGGAACCTTTGTATCCTCCTCCATGTCTAGAATAATGAAATCCGTTGGAAAAATAAACTTGTCTACCTTGACTAGCACATCTTCAATAACTCCCCTTGGGTGCTTGATTGATTGATCCGCGAGTTGAAGAGTAATAGTTGTAGGCTTTGCCTCACCAAGGCCAAGCTTCCGAAAAACAGATAGAGGCATGAGATTGATACTTGCTCCAAGATCACAAAGAGCATGTTTGCATTCAAATTTCCCTATAGTACAAGGGATAGTAAAACTCCCTGGATCTTGAAGCTTTTGTGGAAGTTTCCTTTGGATAATTGCACTGCACTCTTGAATAAGTGCTACTGTCTCAAAGTCTTCCAACCTTCGTTTCTTCGATAAAATCTCTTTCATGAATTTCACATAACTCGGCATTTGCTCCAAAGCCTCAGCAAATGGGATGTTAATGTGAAGCTTTTTAAACACCTCACGAAACTTTGAGAATTTTTTGTCAAGAGAATTCTTTCGGCGTCGTTGTGGATACGGGATTTTGACATTAGAATCAACAACTACCGGTTGAATCTTCTCCTTGGTTGCAAGGCCTTCAGTAAAATTTTCCTCCACTTGGGGCTCAACTTTTTCACAACTCTCCTCTTCTTCTGCCTTTTTTTCTTGAGTCCCCTTTAGAGAAGGACCCTAAATTTCTTTCCCGCTCGTCAAGGTGATAGCTTGACACTGCTCCTTAGGATTTACCATAGTATTGCTAGGAAAATTCTCTTGAGGCCTAGTATTCAACATATTGGCCAACTGCCCCACTTGCATCTCCAAATTTCTGATGGAGGATCTAGTCTCAGTCATAAACTGAGTTTGAGTGTTGGTGAGAGTCAATAGGGTAGCCTGCAATTCACTAGGCTATTCTGTAGGAGCTAGTGGCATAGGTTGCTGAGAGGTTGATGCTTGTGGTGGAGCTTGAGTCATAGGCCATTGATACTGTGGTTGAAACGGTTGTTGTTGTTCCTTATTATTTCTCCAAGAAAAGTTAGGATGGTTTATCCACCCTGGATTATACGCGTTGGAGTAGGGGTTGTTGTACGGCCTCTGAAAATTACCCACTGCCTGGACTTGAGCTTGATCTAATGGGACATTGTTGGGATCTAAAGTAGCTTGGCACTGGTCAAAAGGATGAGGCCCCCCACACAATTCACACATTACTTGGGCTTGCACAACTTGGGCAGACATGGTATTTTGTTGCAACTGCTTAGTTAGAGATGCAACTTGAGCAGTTAAGGCTGTGATTGCATCTAGTTCATGAACCCCTGCAACCTTTTTATTACTACACGCTCGTTCACTTGGCCATTGGTAATTATTAGTGGCCATTTCCTCTAAGAGCTCATAAGCTTCATTAGCACTTTTGCTCATAAACGCTCCTCCCGCTGCTGCATCAATGATTGTGCGAGTGGTACTGCACAAACCATTGTAAAATTTGTGGACCAACATCCACTTCTCAATACCGTGGTGGGGACATTTTTTGATCAAGTCTTTGAACCTGTAACGCCCTACTTCCTTAGAGCCGTTACTAAGTGAGTTTTAAGACAAAACAGTGTGCAATGAGCTCGCTAACCGAGGTTTTTAAACAAAAGTGTGACTAAATAAAAGTTAAGGCTGTAATCTTAGAAAAATGCGTCGTTTCAATAAAACTTCTAGTATTAAACATTTGGGATCCCAAAAGAAGGTTTGAAAACTATTTACATCTTGAAATGAGTTTACAGTTGATTGATCATAAAAATCATAGATTATTACAGCCATTTTCGAATAAACCCCCAACCAAAGCAGTCGGGCAGGCCAAACATGTACGCGTCGCTTCACGCTCTCCGTACTCATGGTTGGTTGACTCAGTCTTTGCCCTACCTGCAACACGGAGCACCCGTGAGCCGAAGCCCAGCAAGAAAACTCATGCAGAACATAACATATGCAAATTATACAATTTATCATAACAGATAATCCACACATAAACAAGTCAACCATAGACTAAGCAAACACGGCCATGCCGTCCCCGAAGCCTTACCGAAGCCTGGGGTCTCGGTCTTCGCCGCAGGATCTCACACATATCCTGTGGGTCCCGGGCCCTGCCCTGACCATAGCATCCCATGTGCTAGGTGTTACTTCCGGCCCCGCTGCCGTTCTCGGCCTTGCCGCCCTCGGCCATAGCCGTGCAATTCACTATAATCATATATAGCATAAATCAAACACATTCAAACAAATATCAATTCATTTAAATCTGCACCCTAACATGTAATGCAATAGAGGGCCATGCCCGGCAATCATTTCATCATGCAACATGCAATATAGGGCCGTGCCCCGCAATCACACTATGGGCCCACGCCCTATCCTACGGGTGTTATAGTTTTCTTACCTTAGTTCCAAATGCTTTAAATAGAAAATGACGGCCCCCGAGCACGATCCACTTCCCGAGCACTAGCTTAACACCTAGTCACAACCAAGATAATGGATACCAATAAGATTAATCTCCAATGAGTTTCTAAACCAAGTTCTAGTACTCGGAACGTTGAAATTCACCAAACATTGTAAAAGACTCAACCCCGAGCACCCTAGGTTAAATTCCCAAGCCCAAATTCTCAAAATCCCAAAATTCCTTAAGCGCCCCGGCATGGCCCAACCATGCCGCGGCATGGCCCCCAAACAGGGCCACAAAAACGCCCAGAAACAGGCAAGGGCCGCGGCCCTACAAGGACCATGCCGCGGCCCGCCCTCCATCCTCAGCACAACTTAGCCTTCAAGGGCCGCGGCCCTCCAAGAACTATGCCGCGGCCCGACCCTTCGAACCCAGAAAAACCCACCATTTTCAAGCTTAAAACCTCACCTAAAGCCATCCTAAAGCTCCCAATTCAAAACCAATTAATAATCACAACATTAGGATGGTTTAAACAACACAATTCCACCAAAAATCCAACCTAACACTCACCAAGATCCAAATTCCAAATTTCTGAAATTTCAAACCTAAAACTCAAAACCAACCATAGAAATTCTCAATTTCAACCATCAAACTTTAATTTAAACCTTACCTCAGTTGTAGAATCGTTTCCCAAAGGATCCCATGACCTATCTTCAAAGTTTCAAGCCTCAAACTCCACCTTGAATATCAAAAACCCATAAACATTCACAACCCAACAAAATCTCAGAAATTTAACTTGAGAAAAAGAATTAATTGCTTACCTTTACCCTGATTTGTTCTTGGTTAACTCTTGAGCTAAACCTCCAAATCCCACCATCAATTTTCAGAAATTCAAGCTTGATTTCTCCTAAGATTTCTGTGGATTTCATGAAAGAAAGAGGAAAGAAAGAAGAAGAGGAGAGGGTGGAGGCTGGGTCGGTTTCTCTAAGTCTCCAAATGGTTTATTTGTTTTGTTTTTATAACTTAAGTTGGTTACCTCAAGGTTCGGGGTACCAAAATATCCCCGAGGCAAAAATGGTAAAATCCCCCAGTATTCCCGCCTAGACATCCTAACCTCAAATATATCTCCAATTATTTATTTTCATAACCCAATATCAAAAATACTCCTTGACTTGCCCAAAGTAAATTATAATGCCCCGTTGTGACTTTCCTCGCTATTCAGCTCTAGGATCGCCTCGTGCCGAAAGTTACCAATCACGGAAATACCCACATACCACTGTGGTCTCAACAGTCATCACATATTAATACAGTTATGCCCAACATGGCCAAAATTACAATTATGCCCTTCAAACACAATCCGGGCCTACATGCATACTAATATACATAGTCATGCATCTCAAATAATCAAATAATCGAATAGTCACATAACATGCTTTAAATCATAATCATGCATTTAATTCATAAAACCACACATAAATCCCAACTTGCCCTCCTGGCACACTAATCAAGGCCCTTAAGCCTTATTAGCGAATTTGGGTCGTTACAGAACCTCTCCCATGCATCATACAAAGATTCTCCCTCAAGTTTAGAGAAGTTATTGATCTCCCCTCTCAGTTTAGTAGCCTTAGCATGTGGAAAGAACTTTGTTAAGAACTTCTGAGCTAGAGCATCCTAAGTAGTGATAGTATTGGACTCGAGTGAATTCAGCCAACTTTTCGCTCGCTCCCTTAGTGAGAATGGGAACAAATGCAATCTAATGGCATCATCACTCACCCCATTCATCTTGAAAGTGGCACACAACTCCAGGAAATTGGCTATGTGCATATT
Organism: Humulus lupulus; assembly: GCF_963169125.1. NCBI lineage: Eukaryota > Viridiplantae > Streptophyta > Magnoliopsida > Rosales > Cannabaceae > Humulus > Humulus lupulus. The sequence continues at coordinate 125,746,616 of NC_084794.1, forward strand.
GGGGTCTTCAGTGGGGAGGCCACCAAATTGAACTACAGTTTGGACCATCTACAAGATAGCAGGCTTGATCTCAAAATTGTTTGCCTCTATTGCTGGATGACGGATGCATGAGTGTACCCCTGTGACAGTAGGGAGTACATAGTCCCATAGAGGTCTTTGACCAGCAAGATTATGATTTTGTGGTGCTCCCCCGCTCATGTTTTCCACACTGTTGTTATTAATATCTGCTGTAACAACAATGGAACTTTCAGCCCTCTTTTTTCTTCTGTTTCTCTTGCACTTTTTCTCGATCTCAAGATTAATTGGAACTGGACAGACAACTCCCCTTCTACTGCGCATATAAGGAAAGTACTTGAGATAGAGAACAACCGCATCCAAACAAATTAGAAATTATTTAAAAGACAGCCAAATTAGAAAAAAAAAATTAACTATTTTAATATTGATAATTTTTCAGTCCCCAACAACGGCGCCAAAAACTTGTTGCAAAATTAAAGCTACGCAAGTATACGTAATCGCTTTTGTAGTTTATTTCAGTAAGACTGATATTGTTCCCACAGAGACTGATTATCAAGTACCAATAGTCTATTTTATTTTCTATTTGGTAATCAAAAATTGAAAAAGATTTAAATCTAAAATAATAAATAACAGAGCTAAATGAAAAACAACAAATAACAATAATCTTGCAACAAACTTGATTCAAATATATATAAGAAATTAGGGATTCTAATCTCCTCTACTATCCACTTTATTATTCATTAATGCAATCACAAAGATAATTCTTCTCATTAAGATGAAAGACATGCAAAAGTGTTAAATATTCAGGTTAAGAAATATAAAACTTGACCTAATGAAAATTCTCTATATTTCTATGAGAAATCTAAACAATAGGAAACAATGAACTCAGCCCTAAATCACATAGACCAATTTGATACTCTCGTTCTAAATTGAAATCTATGTCTATTCAATTTTAGCATATCCAAATCTCACTTATCAAATTTTGATTTGAATTCATAAATAGCATGTAAAAGGTGCACAATCAATCACATACATAATAAATACAAATTGAATGGATCTTAGATGAAGAAGAAATTAAAAACTTGCTTTAATTCATAATAAAGATTCAAGAGATTCAATTAAAAACCCTAAATAGAATTTAGTTCATATTCATCACTAAGAAATCCATAAACATGAAATTAACATAAACTAAACATAAAAAGAGAAGAAAAAAACTCTAAATGATAGATCCAATCTTCATCCCAAATCACTCCTAAGCCTCTTCTCCCAGTCTAGGTCTGCAAAAAGTGCCTCATTTTCTCTCCTTGATCATAATTTAAACCTAATTAGCATTTTTTTAAACATGAAAGGACCAAAACACCCTTAATTAAAAATATGCATTTTTCTCATTTGTAGACGTATCCTGTGGCCGCATGATGTCATTCCTGCGGTCGCAGGAATGCCCTGGAAATGCCAATTCTCTTCTGGACTTGCGATCGCAAGACACCAATCCTGTGGTCGCAGGAAGTGCTTTGAAACATCGTTTTCCACCAATTTTTGTCATTTTGTCGATTTTTCCACCATGTTTCCACACCTAAGTCACCTATGCCATTCGACACCTGAAAACATACAAAAACTAGCGTAAAATAGAACAAAGAAAAACAAACACCTAATACTTTACCTGAAAAACACATGGATAAACAAGTCTAAAACTCGTTTATCAACTTTTATGTATGCAAATATGAGAACAAATATTTTATACTTTTCTTTTGAAAAGCACTTATACTATTGGTTGCATTTTTTCCTATTTATTTTTTAGTTAATTTAGGGTATAAGTTTAATTTTTCTTAAGTATTTTTTGAGTTATTTTTAAATTTGTTGTGGGTAGGTGTGTAGTTATTTTAATGTATAGTTTTATTTTATTTTTTTGCACATTTTTTTTATAGTAGATTTAAGTTTCATTCAAGTATACTTTTGATATTGTTTAAGTTTATATTACATATATGTTGGGTATATAATTGTTTTTGTGGGGATTGATGTCTAGTTATTTTTTCAACACTTTATTGTTGTGGGGTTAATGTCTAGGTGATTTGTAGTTGCTTTTACGAATCGAATTATACTAGATAAATATCAAGTTGTTTTTCAGTTAATTTATGAGTTATATTCAGTTGTTCTGATGTATATTTAGTTTAGTTTTGACACATTTTAAAATGCAGTCTTAACTTTTTCGAGGTTGCTTTTGTTATATATATATATATATTATTTTATTTTTGGTTGATGCAATGTGTTGATGTTTAGTTGATTTGCAGTTGACGCCTCGTTGATTTTGGATTGATGCAATGTGTTCATGTCAAGTTGATTTACAATTGTTGTGAGGTTGATATCTTGTTGATTTTAAGTTAATTTTTGACACCGTATTTTTTTAAATAAAAATTTTTGAAAACAATATTTTTGAAAAATTTAGTAAAATTGAAAAAAAAAAATTAGGGGTCACAAAAATATATATGTAACAAAATATGTATATATGAAATTATCCCTTCAAAATACAGTTGAATATATATTTAATAAAAATATTAATATAAATTTAAATTTTATAAAATATTATTATTAGAATAATATTTAATACAAAAATTTTGCCATAACAAATTTTTTTAGTAATTATATTAATATAAATTTAAATATTATAATAATATTTAATACAAGACTATATTTAATGATTAAAGTAATATAAATTCAAATATTATAAAATAACATTATTATAATAATATATAAAACATAATCTTAAATTTTATTAAAAAATTTATCTTTTATAATTAAAAAGAAAACATGTCTAGCTTAAATATATATATTTATATTAAATAACAACAAACATAATAAATATATTGTATATAAGTGTCAAATAAAATGATTGTGTAACTACATAATAAATTAGAATAACCGTTCTTTTTTATCAAGAATAAACAAGTTTTTTTTCCAATCATTAAGTTGTGTTTTGAATAATATCATGAATATTTTGTATCTTGAATATGGTAGTTTGTGATTAAAAAAATTATCATTTTTTTTTAATATGGACAATGTTGTGGTTTAATTTTTCTTTTGATATGTTTATGCCATTCTTTTATGTATAATATTATTTATTTTTTAAAAATTTATATGACATTCATAAAAATATAATAAAAATAATTATTGAATTTTCTAAATAAACATGTATTGCATGTTGCTTGCTCCTAGTATTTATATATTGCTTGCTACTTATTAATTAATTATGTTAAATATTCATATGTGATCAAATTTAGGCGATGTCTCTTTGTCACAATATTAACACATGTATGTTTTAAAATAAAAACAGTAAAAATAAAAATAAAGTTTTTGAATTAATTAAAAGCAAATAAAATATTTTTGATAAAAAAAAATCAAAACAATTTTTTTAATTAAATTAATACTGAAACAAAAATAAAATATCTTCTTGGAAGCACTTTCTTTACCCATGTAAGCATAACTAAAATTTAAACTTAAATATCAAATCTCAATCCAACATTGAAATAAAAAAAAACTAAAATCCAAAACCACAAAAATTCACACACAACAGAAATAATAAGATTGTAATAAGATTGAAATTAACACTATTAGATTTCTCATTCACGCCATCGCCAATATTCCTACATGCACTACAATAAAATATGCATTTAATAGCTATGTGGGGAAGACATTATAGACATTTAATGTCTCCACCTAGGAGAGACGTTGTCGAAGAAGACATCATAAGTGGCCCTACGATGACTCCCATGGGGAGACTTTGTATACATTCAACGTCTCCCCCTGGGAGTCATTGTAGGGTGTAATACACCCTACAATGACTCTCAGGGGGAGACGTTGAATGTATACAAAGTCTCCCCACGAGAGACGTTGTAGGTACCCTATGATGACTCTCACAGGGAGATTTTGTAGACATTCAATGTCTCCCCCTGGGAGTCATCATAGGGTACGGTGTATGTTTTCACGCCCTACGATGACTCTCACGGGGAGATGTTGAATTTCTACAAAATGTCTGAGTGTGACATCCCTAAGGTAGGGTACATCCGTCACATACTCGTAATTCCAGGGTTATGAGTATGTTAGGCACTTGACCAAATGAATTAAATAAAAAGATACTAAGAAATACAGAAAATTCAAAACTTTTATATAAACTTATTAATATAAATTATTACATGTATGAATACTTTAAATTTAATGTAGCCATATGAAAACCCTAAACCACTATTGCATTGCTACTGAGTCCGTGCTCCACAAGTTGCTCAACATCTAAAGTCACACCTGGAAAAATGTTGGAAAATAACATAATGAGCTAACGCTTAGTAAGTAAATCTCATGTATACACATACACATGAATGTCGTGAGATTGAAGTACACATATACTAATATGTTGACTTATATACTTATGCATTATATTTATTGCTCATGCACTTTCAAACTTTACTTTAATGCTCTTTCTTTTACTTTCACATTTTTATGGGCCCAAATTTCACTTGTGCACACTATTTGATTCGGCCAATGCCTGCAGGGCTTGTTACACATATCATATAGAATCCCATGGGTTCTCCTCCGGCTAGCCATCATCACAGCTAGGCTCATCATAACACTCATTTCATCGTTGCCATACCTGCCATACTTATTACACATATGGAGGAGAAAGATGGGAACATGGCAAACATATCTGAATGGTCAACTCTGACCTAGCCCACACTTGTGGGCAGCCACTATAAGTCTTATAGACCTCCATCTTCTTTACTGAACTTACTTAATTGCTTCATCGAAACAGTGGCACCCTTTTTAAACATCTTATTATCACTTTGCTTAAGTCTTATGTCATTAAAATGTTTAACTTTACATAAGACTTTTCAAGGAATTTCATAACTTTTTCTCATATTCATATGCATGGTCTTATATCACATAATAATGTATCACATAACTTTACATGCCATGCATACATGTAGATGCTAAAATGCCAATGTTCACGTTCATGATTCATGTTTGATGGTATTCAATCAAGGCATTGTATCACATCTCATATAACTCAAAACATCTTTAGTCATAATACATGAAGCTTTAAGTTGGTGGCGTTGTTATACATTAACGTAGAGCTATGGCCCAGGTCTAAGGTTTCCAGCCTAAAAACTTAAATGCTTCACATATCATAACATATAACAAAATCATGAACATAAAAGTAATCCACATATTCATCAACACAAGAACACATACTTGCACATAATTCATATCAATCTTAACCAAGTAAGATAGCTTTCACATATCACGAAATTCATCAATTATATATCGCAAACCACCATTATGATATTCATATAACCATTCTTCACATACTTATCATATGCATCATCATCATCCCATACTTAACTCATCAATTATACACAATCAATGTAGTCATGCATCTTACACTTAAGCACAAAATGTGATATTTACTACCTTAGGTCCTTAGCTTATTTTAAAACTGCTCACCAAGAGTCAATCAATCAAATCCATACAAATCTTATTCAAGACACATCATTTATTAAATTCTATCAAAATCGTAAATATACACTATTGATAGTGTATATTAACAATACCAGAAACTATATAAATGATAATAATAATTATTATCAACGTAATTGCAAATAACTCTTCATATAAAACCATGCTTTAAACCTTGCTCATAAGATAATGTACTCTTATGATAATAATAATAATAATAATAATAATAATAATAATAATAATAATAATAATCACAACAACAATAATAATTATCATCTATAAATAAACTTCTTTCAATATTAATAACAAAATACCTCAATAACAATACGTATGTGAATGTATATATTCAAATAGTCATTTTATAAAAGAAATCATATTTTTAACATAAAATTGTAATAATCGATATAATGATAATAATGTAAATATAAATATTTATATTATTATTAATTAGTCATAATATCAATCCCAGTGATATAATAAATATACTTTCTCCAAAATTTACTGGTCTTACAAATATCAATAATTGTAAGAAACTAATATTTGATATTATTTTAATATTCAAATATTAACGAAAATATTAATATACAATAATAATTGTTAAATAATAGGTTTACTATAAATCACACTTTTCATGTATATATATATTTACATGAACTTGTATTCTTTATTTACTTAACAAAACAATATCAATAATAATTAAAATTAATTAATCATAATAATTTCCATATTAATAGAAAAATCAATTAAATATGTATTTTTATAATTTATTTAATATCTGATATTTTCTAGAAAATTGGACAGCACAATGGCTATAAAATGGACAATCCCAAACTCAAAACCTGTATCAGAAATACATATAATCTCAGACAACCAGTATAATTACAGAAAATATTCAATATATCAAGAATATATAATTATATAATATAAATACACATAATAACAATTACTCTAATCAACAACAATATAGGTCAAAGAATTTATACCACAATAATCGGGTTCCACAACAAGTCAAACGATGATTTTCTAAAACTCAAAACGAACTTCGGAACCTCGTACACTAAGTTTCGACCGTCGATCTACAGTAGATCGCGGTGGCTCGTGGTGGGCCCACCACCCAACTAAAGTAGATTTATGACCAATTTATTGGGTTTTGAAGCCCACGACACGAGGAACACAATGGTGGTGACGGATCGACAAACGGATGCCCGAGGTGGCTGAATCGCAACTTTGAAGTCGCGGGGTGGCTGAACTTAAATCGATCAGTTGAGGTGTTTAATCGGCGAGTGAGCTCTAGATTCCCGCGTGGTCGATAGTTCGGAGATCTTTGAATCCAACAGTCCGGCGCGTGGCTATATGTGGCGGGTAGAAAGTAGTCGTGTGTCGTCGGCAACAGTAGCACACAAAGAGGAGAAAGAGAGAGAAAGAAAGAGGAAGAGAAGGAGAGAGAAAGAGAAGAAATTTTTTCGGAGGAGAGAGATAGATAAGCTACGGGTAAAAGGTTGAAGCCTTTTTTTAAATTACACTTGGACCCGAAATATTAAAATTCTTTTCAAATAAGCCCTTTAGCAAAACTTTCTTAATTTTGTAAAAATCTCCAATTAAAATTATATGACATCTAGGTCCAATACTTGACTACTCAAGTTTCTCTCTCTTTAATCTCGTTAATAACATAAAATCATATTTTAAACACTATTTTTCCATTACTATTTCTTAAATTTGTAAACTTGTACATTTTATGTATTAAAACTCTGATTTATAATAAAAAATGTATTATGAAAATGTTGGATATTACACTTGGAGTCATCATAGGGTTTTGTATTTTTTTAATAAAAATAATTAAATAATTATTTTAAGTATATTAATTAATGGAATTAAATAAATTATTTTTTTTTGAAATAGAAATAAACATATTAATTAAAAAATCTAAACTATATACAAATTTTCATTAATAAAACCGAAATGTGTATATATTATGTTTTTGCTAGCTAAATATAGAAAAATATAATATTTGTTATTAAACATACAAAATTACAAATATTACACTAGCTAGCTAGACATATAGTAAGGAAAAAAAAGTAAACAAAAACAAAAACCTAATATGTGGGACGATGACTTTGAATTATTAGTAGCATATGGTTCGCCTAGTGTTGTCGCATTTCATTAATCTGTGCTGGTGTATATGGCGTAGTGTTTAGCTACAAAAAATACAAAGTAAATATATTAGTTAATTATTATTATTTGTTTATATAAACATTAATAATAAATAAAATTGTTAACTTTGTATAAATTTATAGGAGAATTCTTCAATAGGGGCTTCACTTTAAGCCCTACTGGTGGAGCTCTCAGTGTTTCTCGACCCGTGAACAATTTTTGAAGTGAATTATTTTATGATCGTGTATATTGTAGCTATTTAGAGCATCCTGCAAATTTTTAGAAAATTCTGAATAGTTTACAGTACCGAAAACTAAGTTCAAACATGTTGTTTTCCACGTGCATAAAAAAAATTAGTCACGCGTGCAACAACATGTTTGAGCTTAGTTTTTGATACTGTAAACTATTCGAAATTTTCTGAAAATTTGCAGGATGCTCTAAATAGCTACAATATACATGGTTATAAAAAAAATCGCACTGAAAACTATTCACAGGTCGAGAACACTGAGAGCCCCACGGGTAAGGCTTAAAGTGAAGCCCCTATAGGAGAATTCCCTTAAATTTATATATACCTCTTTCTTCAAGTAACGTTCAGGTCATGAATGTTCATTGTAATCCTTCAACATCCTCATCACATAATATCCACATGCTACATTGTCTGGTTGGTGTGGTCACTAATATTTAAATAAAATGTCAAGCAATTAATATAAAGAATATTAGTAAAATTCAAGTATAGATTTTCAAAATTATTAAAGTCGTAGTTACTTACTTTCAGTTGCACAATTTCTATATTATTTGGAATCTCGGGAGGTTTTTGAAGACTGGTCACAAAAAAGGTTGAGAGCATTGACTATTACAACCACAATTTCTTCACGGTTTTTCAGTTCAGAGTTCACCATATCACAACAACAAACATAATATGAATATGGGGCCAATATAATCAACATCCAATGCTCACTGCACAAGAAAAACAATACTATATATAAGTCTCCAATGCAAATTTTATAAGGACTAAGTATTTGACAATAACAAAATTTTGAACTTATCCATGGTTCCAAGGGACAATCATAAGTTGCTCACTTTAGGTCTTTCACATTTTCCGAACAAAATCTTAAGAATATATCGACCCCGTTTTTATATTTCACGAATAACCTATTCGCTGACATCTATTTTCTATCCATATCTTCTCCTATGTCTATGAAAAATTAAACAATAAAAAATAAATAAGCATACGATTGAGCATATGAAAAATTGGGCAACATTTCTTCTATATTAGTAACCTAGTCATTTGTCAATCTAATCAAATACAATCAAATAAGCACAATACAATTCAAATATAATAATATACATACATAATTATAGACAAAATTGGGCAGCATTTCCCCTATAATAGTGATCTAACCATATGTTAACAACAAGTCAAACAATTCAAACATTACACAATTCAAGCATTTCCCCCTAATAGCTCTGAAACACACAAACAAATTTTCCACAACCTACTTCACTAAAACACACAGTTCTCAACCTTCTGTTATCACCACAAAACACAACTTTAATCTCAGAACCTACTTCACTATGGATGAATATTTAAGATATTCAAACTCCTCTAACAAAAATTTAACAATACTATAACAAGAAATAAGATAATGTACGTACCTCTTGCAATTAATAGTCATAGCTAGCAAATTTACTTCACTTTGCAATGCACTTTGCTATTAAATTCACAACCTACAAAATTAAATTAATTCATAAATAAAAGATTATTAAACAAATATCACTAAATAATTGGATTAACAGTAACATATTCTTGCAATTTTAGAAACTTAAAAAACTCAAATGTGTGCTTGAAATAGAAATTTTGAGGCAAAAATTTCTCTAGTTAAAACCACAACCTACAAAATTAAATCAATTAATAAATAAAATATTACTAAATAAATAAAATAACATAATATATATAATCAACCTACTTCAATTTTAATAAAATATTATAATATATATATACAAATATATAATTTTAGAATTAAATAATAATATTGTTGACGCGGTTTTTCGCCAACAGTGTATTAAGAAATAGTAAGGTAGATTAGTGCTTAGAAATAAACCGTAATGAAAAATGAAATGAATTCAAAAGAACACAAATCTTTTACGTGGTTCAGTGGTTAAAATCCACCTAGTCCACGAGTCTATATTATTGTTGTTTCACTCTCTATTTCGGCAGAGTTTCAGTATTACAGAATAATGGCCCCTTTTCTTGTACAAAATTCTTAGTATTTATAGAGAAATTCTATGGACAGGTTTAGGTAACCGCGTGAGTCAATCATGCATATACATATTTATTACATTTAATACGTATATTTCTCATTTATAATGGGATATGATTTGATCATACAGTAAATGTTCCCAAAATCTGGAACATTAAATATGACAACCTAGTCATAAATAACTGTATAATGGGATTCTGAGTCTCCAGGGATCCTTGAGTATGCAATACATTCGAATTAGCACGAGCTGAACATCTCCTCCAAGCTCGTATTTTGATTTTCGTTTGAATATTATGAGCTCACACTTCACAACCTTCGTTTATATAGCTAGGGTTAAACCCAGGACGCCTAACACCACACATGCCCATGTGAAACTGGAGTTGCTTACGTGGATAATAAGCAGATATCATTCCCTTGGTTATTTCTCCGTATATTTATTTGCCAGCTGTACCTGAACTGAGTGAATGACTCGAGCTAAAATTAGGGTACAACATTTTCCCCCTAAGCTCCTGCTCGTGTATGACGTCATCATTTTCTGATCTACACAGTAGGGGCTTTTAGTCTTCTGTTACACAAAACCATTCTTGCCCGCTACTCTAGTACTGGACACGTGGTGTATTGCAATTGGCGTCTCTTCGGGTTTCGAGGACTGAAATCATTTTCTTGTCACATTTTTGTCGTCGTTTTGTCTATTTAACCTTGGCCCTTGGATCTTGAACCAACCCAAACGGATGGCCAGTATTAATTTACACAACTTACATATAAAAGGAATGGCCAAGTTTCAGACTTCACCACCTTTCATTTAAAATGTTTCCTCTTCTGCTCTTCTGAAACTTCCTTCTTTCCCAGAAATCCCCAAAACTTGTTCATTGTACCCAGTTACTCAGAAGTTTTCCAGGAACTTCCCTTTGCAAAGTCTACATCTTACCATTGAAGAACCTACTGTGAGTATCTCTCTTTTTTGGTTTGAAGAATTTTTTTTCTTTTTGTTTTTTTTACTGGACTTTTGTTCTTCACCATGTTCATCCACACTATTCACTGTAGTCACCATTAGGCTATATCCGAATGTTTTTAGGGAATAGGTTTTGACTTAGGTATAACGGGTGAGTCCAAAAATAGCTCTAGAAATAAGACATTCATAAAACTGGGAAATTTCTGGATAATTCTAAGTAATTTCAATGGTGAGTTAATGTAAAGAATACCCATTCGGGATAAAGTAAATGAAGGGCTTTTAGGGTTTAAACCAGATAGCTCAGGGGTCACGCTTCTTGGGCGGTTTTTCACTAAACCGCCTCCCAAGGAAAGTAGTGGTCTGACAGTCTGACACAAGGATGCCTAAATATCAGGGGTCTGTTAGGAAACCGAGGCACGTAACTTAGGGTATCGCGTGGCATCACACGATGGGGCTAAGGCTAACCTCAGCTCATATAACAAAAGTAAACCTTCCACCCTTCGTACTTCTGCATCAATCTTTAAACCCTCTTAGGTCGCCTAATAACTAGGTCGTTCTGCTCGTTAGGCGATTTGATGGCTCCTCACAAGAAAATCACCCCCAAGAAGAATGCCTCAAGTTCTTCCGCTCAGCAGAAGAATAAAGGGAAGCAGATCGCCCCAGAGTCTCCCATCCCCCACTTCGGTTCGGTGGTGGAGAAGAAGGTGGTGGTTGACCCCAATGCCTACTTCGAGGCTGAATGCATCGTATCAAAGATCACGACCCAAGGGAGGGTGAACAAGATCATGATGAGCCACAACATAGAGGTCGGGACCGGAGCTCTCCATGTCTGACCTGCATTTGAAAGGGAACGGAGTTGCTCCCCTCTCCAGGACTACTTCGTGGCTTGGAGTGACGAGCATTTAAAGGCTGGGGCCTTTCTTCCCCTGCACCAATACTTCACGGATTTTCTAAAAGACGAGAAGTTGGCTCCATTTCAGCTCCCCCCAAATTCTTATAGACTTTTGGCGGGGCTAAAATATTTATTTTTGAAGCATGAGTAGGAGGTCCCCACCCCGACAGATATAATCTACTTTTTTATGCCTCAAAGCTAGCCTGGAGCAGAAAGGGCGAGGTGACAGGTTCTACTATCTGACAAGATTTCCCAACTCTACTCCCATCATTAAGCTTCCCAGTCACCCCAATGCCTACAAAAACCTGTTCTTTATGTCAAATGAGTTCTGGAATTGCGAACACAGATACTTCAACTATCCTTGTAAGTTCCTTCCTTTTGAAACCTTAGCTCATGACATTTTTATTCCTTTCAAGGTGTTTCTTTTGTACATGTTTTAACTGAATTTGTTTCTCGTGCAACCATATTTGTGAGGACGGAGAAGTTCATGACCCTCGGGGGTCAATACGAGAAATCATTTGGGCTTCCACCCAGCGCGAAGGACTACCGCCAGGTCATGAATGACGTCATGATGCTGGCGTGTAAGTTGATTGGCGAAGGTTAAATGTTGGCCTTAAGGACCCGGGCTATTCTTCCGGTGATCCAGAAGCTCCCATCCTCTCAAGAGGAGGCCTTGCCAGCCACCGAAGGCGAGGAGGAAGAAGAGGACGAGGTGCCTCTTGTGTGGAAAAGGCGAGCTCCCGAGGCTGCCCGAGAACCTAACTTAGAACGAGTTGCGTTAGGGGAAGCATTCGGCCCCTCTGGCCAAGGTAACCTATACCCCTATAGGGAATTAGATAGGGCTATTGCCGATTTTAGGTTAGTTCGATTTAACCCAAATCAGTTCGTCCATCATCATCCTCATAACCCAGATCATAATATAACACTGCTCCAATGCGTAGACCATCTGTGGTCTACCATGACAATAGTTACCCTAAGGGCACAATAGTTGTTGACAACACTTTAAACTTTAGATCTGCCATTTTTTAGGAGTATGGAACCAACCGTAGGATCTGGTCTTCTCTACTCCAGGGTGCATTTGCCCCTGGATTTAGACAATATGTAGATGAATCTAGCCCTAAGGAAGGACTTGAGCCTGAACCCCTTAGGAACCAAGAAATACTAACTGTAGACTCTCCCTCTCCTCCAGTAATCCCAAGGCCGGAGGTCATGCCTATCTCAGCCAAAACACCCGAGCTAGTGATAATAGACTCCTCCCCCAGATCGGAGGGTAGAATCTTTGTTTATTTTCTTTCTTTTTGTATATTTCTGACAACCATATTTGCGAACTAATTCCTTTTTATTCTTTCCAGGCGAAGAGATGGAATAACCCAGAGCTCCTAACCTCTGAACTTCCTTTCAGACAAAGAAAACTGGCTTGGGCCCCACCGTAAAGAGGCTCAGGATCTAAAAAAAAAACCCTGATGCGGGCAATACCTCTAGATCCCTTGCCAAGGGGAAAGACGGGAGCTTAACTCGGGAATCAGTTCCGATGAGTACTGTTACCGCTAGGGTTCCTCCTCCTCCTCCACCTCGATTTGCGCCTCCTCAGGCCCAAGAAATACAAGTTGATTCTCCAACCCCCACTATTCCAGCCCCCACCGTTCAAATTCCAGTAGATCCTTAGTATCTGGAAAAGATCCCTGAAGCTTTTCGGGGCATCATTTATAAGACGGCAAGCCATATGGTGGGGCATGCCTATAAGGCCAGCTCGAGGGATCTAAGGACCATCGAGGAGCGCAGCCCAGAGAATGACTCAAGCTAAAATTAGGGTACAACAAATATAAATAAAAAAATCATAAACATATATACTTGAATTACTTATATCTATACATGAAATTTTAGATGTAAAATTAAAATTATATTAGTTTCCTTATTTTAGACATATATATATATATATATGTATACTTAATCAACCTAAAAATTTAATTAAAAAAATCTACAATTTTCAGATTAAATAAAAAAATAAAAAATAGTAAATAATGTGGTATAACTATTAAAATTATTTTTCAAACTTTAAACTGTTACACCCAGATTTCGGGATCGAGGAATTATGATCCTAAAATCTAGGCTCGTTAGGTGTAAGCTCGAAATAAGTATGATTGTCATATGATCCTTCAGTCGGACCGTTATGCTGTAAATGACGACCTCGAAAGCTCGAGGAGTGTGTAGCCTCCTATATGCTCTGAGCTCACAATAGCTATGGTTCAACACTTATATATATTTCCTTATTCTTCTTTTACCTCCAAAGAAGATGGTTCAAGCTCGAGAAGTGTAAGCTCGAATGCGATGACTTCGTCAATGGTTACTTGTTATAAGCTCAGGAGAAGTAAAATGACGAGCTCGTAATAAGTGAATAGTCTTGGAGATGTAATGGATTCTATATCTGAGCTAATTAATTACATATGAATGTATTTATTGTTGTAAAATCCCTATGTTTAAGGGATATTATATAATCTGTTAACCAATCCCACATTTTATGGGAAGTTTCCGTGTACGTAGAAAATAATGCATCAAATGACATTATATTATTTGAATTACAGAATATCTTCCCGAAATATGTGGGAACGAATTTTTAAATCTTCTCTATAAATAGAGAAGAAAACTCCATTTGTAAAGGACCGAAATCCGTAGATCTTGAGTAAAAACTATGGGCAACTATTCTCTGAAAAGTTTCCAGAAGACTTTCAAACGCTAATAACATAGACTCGTGGACTAGGCAGATTTAACTGCTGAACCGCGTAAAAAAGATCCTGTTTTTGTCTTCTTTCATTTCCTTTGGTATATTCTTGTTTAATTTCTCTCCTTTTTATGTTGGCGAAAACTGTCATCAACATTCATTGAGAGCCATTAAACAGTGCATGAATCTGTTTAGTCAGAGGGCATCTCGAATTATCAATGGCTACAAATGATCCCAATATACATGAGGAGGAAATTCTAGATGAAGATGAGTAACCCCGGCGCCCCCGACGAGGACATGTACTACAATCCCGAGAGATATGTCCCAATCGTGGAACTCGAGAATCGCCAACTGAGTAAACAGTTGGCAGAAGCTAAAAAATGCAATGAAGACCTAGCCAGACTAGCTGCTGAAGAATAGGTGGCTTAGGCCCCGCCACCGCAAGATGCCCAGGCTCCGCCTCCACGGGACGCTCATGTCCCACCTCGAAGGCCTCGGGGGCGACCGCGTAAGTACCTGGCCACCAGAAGAGTGGAGCAACCTACGCTTCCAACAGCGCAGCCTATCCCACCAAGAACCCGGAGAAGTAACCGGGCTGAAGGTGTTGCTAACCCAACTGCCAAGGCACCAGCAGGAATAGGGAATAACTGAGCCCCCTCAGTGGATCGAACCCGAAATCCTGGTGCCTCGCATAATGTACCAGAGCCTAATTGGGAGAATTTAGGGCCATATAGGCCCCACAATGGATGCATCCACCTTCTCCAATAAGGCACCCGCTGTCGCCAATAAGGCACACGTCGTTGCCAATAAAGCACCCGCCATCGCCAATAAGGCCCCCTTCGCCAGTTCGGAGGGATGCGCAACTGGCCCACCATGATAGCGAAAGAAGAGTTGGGCGTATACATGGGAATGAAGAAACTGCTCGGTAGCGTAGGGGTCCCCATCCTACGAGAAGCCAGATGTCAAGATTTCAAACTATTGAGACAAGAAGATTAACAGGAAACCCATCTCATAATAATCATGCAACGAGACATGTCAGCGAAAGCTCGGATGACGCTAGGTCCGTAAGCATTTATGACGCAGAGCCAAGGAATGTCGGGAATCGAGGAGATCACCCTGACCAACGGGAGCACTTAAACTATAATCGGGGGCGTGATAATCCCCCGAATCCAGATCTACGAGATCATCTGAATGGTCGTTAGCAGCTGATGTACAATCCTGCACCGAGATGTGGAACTAGAGTTGTAATCAACGATAACCAGCTCCCTCCAGTTCAAGCCAGGCCTCCTGTAGATCCAGTCCAAGAGAGGATTGAGCAGTTGGAGAAAGCATTCAGGCTCTTACAAAACAAACATAACCGAGAACGGGACGAAGAGTTCGATGAGGAACTCGAGCCCTTTGCCCTACATATCTCTAACACCCCGTTTCCTTGAGAATTTAGAATTCCTCATTTCCCACCATTCGATGGAAATTCAGATCCATACAGCACTTAAGCACACTCAACACTATTATGCGAGCCAGCAATGTGGGCTACGAGCTCAGGTGTATGCTATTCCCAACCTCTCTCACTGGACCAGCAAAAAACTGGTTTGAAAAATACAAGAGGCATTTGATTGCCTCCTGGGATCAATTGTCGAGAGATTTTAAGAAACAATTCAAAGCCATGGTCGACATTAGACCCAAGGCTTCAGCCTTGACCAATGTCTGGTAGTAGCCAAATGAGTCACTGAAAGGTTATCTCGCAAGGTTTAACTTGGAAGTCGCTCGAGCTCGTGATGTCAACGACAGTGGCCATTTAATGGCTGTTTGAGTTAGAGTAATGCCTGGGAGTCCTCTCTGGGAAGACTTGCAAAGAAAGCCTGTAAGATCCTTAACCTAGTTCAATCGAAGAGCTCAGAGGTTTGTTAATGTAGAGGAGGCGAGGTCAGCATTGAATATGACCTCTCAGCCCATAACTACAACAACGAACGATAACTCTGCCTTAACCTCGGCGGATCCTACAACTTTAAAACCCCCCAGGGACAACCCTTCCAAGAAAAAGAAAAATGAAGGAAATAACCCCAAGGCAGATGGGGGAAAGAAGAAAAAAGGGGAAAGATACTTCTCCGTATACAAGGTGTATACTGAGCTCAATGAGTCTCAGGAGAATATCTACCTGGCCAATGAAAACCAGGTGCCTTTCAGACGACCTGATCCCATGAGGAACCAAAAGGCGAAAAAAGATTTTAGCAAATATTGTAGATTCCACAGAGATATCGGACATACAACTGATGAGTGTGGATAACTAAAGGATGAGATTGAAGGATTGATCTCGAGGGGGTATTTCAGTCAATATGTAAGAAACCGAAACCCCAATTGGGCTTCCACCAGCCAGAGGGCAACAGCTGCATCACCTGCCCAGAACAATAACTCCCGAGCTTGGGAAGATGAACGACCCCCTCCGATTGATGGATAAGATGTTATAACCATCTCGGGGGGACCCCATATAGCAGGATCGGGCAGGAATTCCCAGAAAAGATATGTGAATGAGTGAAAGACTGGTAACGGGTCCCTCTACGAACCCGAACCAAGAGCACTGAAACAACAAAGGGTTGAAACTCAACCTATAACTTTCACTGAAGATGACGCCTCTCACGTACAATTCCCTCATAATGACCCTCTGGTCATCACCCTTCAGCTCGCGAACAAGAGGGTACACCGAGTCCTAATTGACAACGAGAGCTCGGTGAATATCCTCTATAAGGCTACTTTAGAAAAGATGGTACTCGCGCTTCGCAACCTAAAAGCATGTGCAACTACGTTGTACGCCTTTTTAGGAAAAACGATTGCCTGTATGGGATCCATCAAACTCCCTATAACCTTGGGAGTTTACTCAGTCTCTGTAACCAAAATGATGGAGTTCATGGTGGTGGATCTCCCATCAGCCTATAACGTACTACTCGGGAGACCCACCCTAGTAAGGCTGGGGGCAGTTTCGTCCGTTAAGCATCTGGCCATCAAGTTCTTGACTTATAGTGGCATCGGGACTCTAAAAGGGGACCAACTCGCGGGGAGGGAATGCTATAGCATTTCTGTTAGAGGAAAAATCAAACAAGTGCATAGGCACTTGTCATAATTCGGAATGAGGATGGGATGATCTTCGAAATCGACGAGGAAATCAACCCTAGAATAAAGGAAAGAGCTGACCTCGAACCATTGGAGGAGCTCGAAGAGTTCAAGCTTGAAGAAGTCGATCCCCTAAAGACCGTGAAGGTGGGGAAAAATCTTTCTGAAAAATCAAAGTGGCAATTAATTTGCTTCTTAAAGAAAAACTAGGATGTTTTCGCATGGTCACATTCAGACATAGTGGGGATAAGTCCAAATGTAATGAGCCATGCACTCAATATTGACAAAAGCTTCCCCCTGAAGCAACAGAAATGTAGACTCCTGGATGAAGATAGAAAGAAAGCTTTAAAGGAAGAGGTCAACAAGCTAAAGGAAAATCGGTTTATACGAGATGCCTTTTTATCCTGATTGGATCGTCAATCTGGTATTGGTCCCGAAACCCAATGGAACATGGCAAACTTGCATCGACTACTCCGACCTCAACAAGGCATGCCCAAAGGATTGTTTCCCCTACCTCGGATCGATCAGCTCGTAGATGCCACAGCTGGGCACGGTCTTATGTCATTTATGGATGCTTATTTTGGATATAACCAGATCGCCATGCACACACTAGACCAAGAGCATACAAGATTTGTAACTAATAAAGGGTTGTACTACTACAATGTTATGCCCTTCGGACTTAAAAATGCTGGAGCAACGTACCAAAGGATTGTGAACAAAATGTTCTCCAAGCAAATAGGTAATAACATGGAAGTTTATGTTGATGATATGTTAGTCAAATCAAAACATAACGATAACAATGTAGACAACCTCGAAGAATGTTTTGTCGTGGTACAAAATTACAACATGAAACTCAACCACCAAAAATGCACTTTTGGAGTTTCGTCGGGGAAGTTTCTGGGCTTCATCGTAAATGCGCGGGGAATAGAGGTTAATCCTGAAAAAATCCAGGCGTTAATCAATATGCCCTCGCCTCGAAAGCATAAAGATGTTCAGAGTTTAACTGGACGGATGGCGGCATTAAGTAGGTTTGTTTCTAAATTTACAGACCGCTGTCTTCCATTCTTCAACCTTTTGAGGGGAGGCAAAAAATTCGAGTGGATGGAGGAATACAAGCTTGCATTCCAGGACCTAAAGAAACACCTCATGGAACCTCCGATCTTGTCAAAACCTATGACGGGAGAAGTCTTATACCTGCATCTCACTACAATTGAACACGCTATCAGTGTTATGCTCATCCGAGAAGACAAGAAGGTACAAAAACCAGTGTACTATGTCAGCAAGGGGTTACTGGGGGCAGAATCGAGATACTATTTAATGGAAAAACTGGCTCTTAGCCTGATCCATTCATCTCGAAAGCTTTGACCTTACTTCCAAGCATACCCCATCCATGTGCTGACTGACCAACCACTACGGCGAGTCTTGTCCAAATTAGAGGCCTTGGGCAGATTGTTAAAATGGGTTGTTGAGCTCGGACAGTTAGAGATCACTCTCATCCGAGAATGACCATAAAGGGGCAGGCCCTGACAGACTTCATCATGGAGTGTACAGGAGTGTCTGACGATAAAGTTATAACCCCAGCCCGCGAGCTGTGGAAACTTTATGTCGATGGATCTTCCAAAAAAAATGGATCGGGGGTAGGAATCATATTGATCACTCCAACTGGAAAATGATTTCACTTCGCCTTAAGGTTCAGCTTTGAAGCATCTAACAATGAGGCTGAGTACGGAGATCTATTGGCAGGACTTCGAATAGCCAAGAAGCTCAAGGCCAAAGCAATAAATTGTTACAGTGACTCATAGTTGGTGGTCAACCAAATACTAGGGGAATATCAAGCTCATGGCACAAGGATGGCCGCATATTTAGAAAAAGCTAAAGTGGCACTCGAACATTTCGAATTCTATACCGTTAAGCAGGTTCCCTGAGAACAAAACTCAAATGCGGACGCCTTAACCAGACTTGCCACATCCAACGAAGTTGATACGCTAAATGTAGTACTAATAGAGCACCTGTCGACTCCCATTATCAGCGAGCCCGAAAAGGAAGATGTATGCATGATTGACTCCGAACCGACCTGGATGACCCCAATAGTTGATTACCTCGAAACCGACATCCTCCCAACAGAATAGAACAAGGCTCAGAAACTGATGTATCAAATTCCAAGATACACTATTGTGGAAGGAAGGTTATATCGAAGAGGATATTCTATGCCATTACTCTGATGTGGGACTCCACCCGAGGCAAAGAAAACCCTAGAAGAAATTCATGAAGAATTTTGTGGAGACCACACTGGGGGGCATAGCCTATCAAAGAAAATTATAAGACAAGGATACTTCTGGCCCACTATCAAAGCAGATGTGTTCGAGTATGTAAAGAAATGTGATAAATGCCAGCGTTTCGCTACAATTCTGCGAGCTCCTCCATCCGAGCTAACCATGATGACCTCCCCATGGTCATTTGCGGTGTGGGGAATCGATCTCATAGGTTCATTGCCAACCGGCAAAGGTGGAGTAAAGATTGCAGTGGTCGCAGTCTATTATTTTACAAAATGGACCAAGGCCGAACCTCTGGCAACGATTACCTCGAAAAAAGTCTTGGACATTGTGGTAAAAAACATCATCTGCTGAAATGGAATGCCAAGGAAAATAGTATCAGATAACGGTACTCAATTCGACAGTAAATTATTCACCCATTTTTGTGAAAAAAAATGGAACAATAAAAAGCTTCTCCTTCATTGCCCATCCCCAAGAAAATGGCCAAGTCGAAGTAGTAAATAAGACTCTCAAGAGTTCTATCAAAAAGAAGTTAGAAGAAGCTAAGGGAAAATGGCCCGATGAGTTACCCCAAGTTTTGTGGGCATATCGAACTACAGCTCGCACTTCAACAGGGCATACCCCTTTTTCCCTAGCATATGGGTGCGAGGCCATGTTACCAATTGAGGTCGAAATACCCACTATTTGTAGCCATACTTATGATCAATCCTCAAACCAATCCCAGCTCGAAGTAAGTCTTGACCTTATTGAAGAAAGGCGAGATGAAGCTCAACTAAGAAATGCAACATATCAGCAGCGAGCTACCCAATATTTCAATAAAAAGGTTCGGGATAGGAAATTCGGATTGGGAGAGTTGGTGTTAAGGCGTGTGTTCCTAGCTACAAGGGACCCGACTGCTGGCATACTTGGCCCTAATTGGGAAGAACCTTACCAAATCGAGTCAGTTATCCAACCTGGAGTCTATAAATTGGCAAGATTAAATGGAGAATTGATACCACGAGCTTAGAATGGTGAACATCTATAACCTTACTATCAATAGTGTAGGAATGATGTCTCATTGTAACCAAGCATGTTTGTTTTTACAAGATTTTTGTTAATAAAGTGTTCGATTTTGATCAAAAGTCATTCTTGTTTCTATATGCTGTATTTTTTGGAAAGCTCTCTTAATTTAATAACCTATGGTCACACTCATAGGAGATTAAGGGGGCATCAGTGGCATACATACCATAAGTTTGAAAAACTAAACAACATAAAAGAAAAATGTCTGGACCATTAATCCGACATAGAAGTTAAAAGTGTAAGCTCGAAATAAAGTTTCTTGATATAACCAGATGTGCGAGCTAAGATAATTTGGACGTAACGAGATTATTAAAAATAAAGTGTTTGGATATAACCAGATGCGCGAGCTAAGATAATTTAGTCGTAATAGGATTATTAACAAGAAAGTGTCTGGATATAACCAGGTGCGCGAGCTGAGATAATAAAGTGTCTGGATACGACTAGATACGCGAACTAGTATGATATGGATATAACTAGATTGAAAATATATAAGTGTATGGATTACGAACCAAACACGACCTAAATAGGTTTGGAACAAACTAGCTAAAACTGATCGACACAAGTGGGAAAAAGATAAACCTACTTCGAACTAAGTCGATACCAAGGCGGGAGTATTTTGCAACAAAAGTTTTGACCTCAAGGAACTGTCCAAGGAAGAGGAAAAGTGACTATAAAAAGAAAGATACAACTAAACTACTTAGCTTACATATCACTTAAGCACTTTCGAGTGTGTGGCAAAAGTAAGATCCGACCTTGACACAAAACGAGATCGGATATGGATACATCGAGCAAACTATGCATGAATGCATCGAAACTCGAGCTGAAATCCAGCAGATGGTTGTATGAATAAACAAACATAAAAGGAAAAAATTTAATATAAATTGCTTAAAATATTTCGATCTAAGAAATGTAAGGCAAAAATATTAAAATAAATACCGAGTGTAAACTTAAATAAACAAAAATAGCTCTTTTACGAGCTGTAAATTGTTTTCGCCCCAAGGGCATAAAAAAGAAAGGCCCTTAACTATTACAAATTTTTTTTAAATGGGACTCAACCCATGATCGAGCTCTAGGAAGCAGAAGCATCCCCCTTGGCAGCACTTAACCCCTCCTTAGCCTTCTCAGCTTCCTCATCAGCTTCCTCTGCCTCCAGCCGAGCTTGCCATTTAGCCAGAAGCTCATCCTCAAGGGTGCCTAAGAAGCTCGTTTCGAGATCGGCATTGTTGGCCCAAATCCTGTACATGGCAATGTCAACTGCTCGATCCTTCCTCTGCTTGAACTCTTCGAGGAGGCGAGCCTTTTCACCCTCCATTATCTCGAAGGTGGCCTTTTTCTCCTCCTCGAGCTTGACGTTGAGCTTCTCAAGCTCCTCAGCCCTGGAGCTCTTATCTTTGAGCTCGGCATTCAGCTTCTCAAGCTCCTCAACCCTGAAGCTTTTCTCTTTGAGCTCAGCCTCTAGATTCGACTTTGCAGCTTTGAACTCGTCAGCGAGTTTAAGCTGGAGATCCTTCGACTCCTGAGCATAGGACATGCTTACATGAACCTCGTTGTTAAGCTTGTAATTTGGCTGAGCAACTGCAGCAAGAGCCTAACACACAAACAAATCAAGTTAGAACATGTTCTCGATAAACTCCAATAAATAACGAAGTAAGAAAAATTACCGAGGAAATGAGCTCAGTAATCTTGTCATAAAGGACATTGGATTCCCGAGCGTTGACCAGGAATTTCCATTGAGGAGTCCCAAGATTACTAAAGCTTTGGCCCACTCGAGATAGGACATTCGAGCCTAGAGTGGCTCCATGAGTCCTCGCAGCACTGTCGATGACATACTCATCGGAATGAGTCGAAATCGATAGCAGGCGCTCTCGAGTGGGAACCAGCTTCTTCGGAGCTAGGACAGTTGTTTGAAGGGCCTGGACAACTAGAGGCAGGGAGGAATCAGCTTTTGTAGGAACCTCGATCTGGGGGTTGGAGGTCGCGACTGGGCTCGGAACTGAAGGGGTCAGAGGAGGAGGAGTCACCTCGGTCCTTTTAGGGACTTTGACGGGTCGACTAGTTTTTTGTGATGCTCTCGGGCACTTGCTTTGCTTGGCCCCCGAGCGGCTGTTGAGCATGGTCTCTAGGTCGGAGTCCATTTTTCTTGCATAATCAAATCACATTAGAAAATGAGCTTAAAATGCTAAAGTAAGCATGAAACAGACATTTAAATGAAATAAAGACAAGTGACAAGAAAACTAACTGGAACTCTCCCCTGAGCTCGTGCTCGACAACCAGGTAATCCCCTTATCTTTAGAGGAGGCTGGGGGAGTCCCTTCCCTATACGTGGAAGTTAACCTCGAAAGGTCCCTATAGTTGTTTGTTCCGTATTGGACAACAATCCCATCCCATCCCAAACTTCATTTAGAATATAAATTGTTTGGTATTTCCCCTACCAACTATCGAACCTATGGACCCTATCATCTACCCAAGACCATACATGGAAGTTATCCCTAGCATCTGGGAATAGGATCAGGGTGTCGGGTTTATGTTTAAGAAGGGATGGAGACCACAAGGCCGAGCTGAGAATGAATTTACCTCTGTCACTCGAGCTCAAGGCCTCGTTGTTGGCGTCATTACCCGAGCACGGACTCCTATGACAGCGAGCTGGGGATCGATCGTTCGAGCTTCACTTCGGAGGAAGCTTTTCGATGGGGAGTGGCACATGCTCCCACATGGTGTACTTTTGGTAGGCGGTGCCATTCGTTTACTAGTCCTGCTCTAGAAGACCACAGGCTCAAAGCTTATCTTCATGAAGAAGATAAGATAGGGAGCGCCTACCGTGTGGCAGCTGGAGCAGAGCTTCCTTGTGCTCCTTCATTGCATCCGTGGGGGGTAGGACGGTGATAATTGGCTGAAGAGTCGAATGCATTATAATTAGTTCGAGCCTAAGCGAAAGTCGAGCATGAAAGGAAAGGGGGTCATATACTTACGAATTCGTCTAAATGAATAAAACTTTGAGGGAGCTAGGCCGTCTGTCCAAAAGAATGGCAGATTGAAGTTGGGAGGATGGTTGGGCATGTCCTCAAAGATCTTCTTCTCCTTGGGATAGTTTGACGGGTAATAGAAGCCATCCCTCCCCGAGATCGAGAGGGGTTACTTTTCAAGCAAAAGAGATGCATGATCTCCTTTGGCGAAGGTCCTTCCCACTTTAGTTTGTGGTATAGTGCCCTTAGAGCTGACAAGACCCTATATGAATTGGTCTAGAATTGGAAGGGCGCTCGCCCAACAAAATCTAGAAAGTCCTTAAAAAGGACTTCAAGGGAAATAAATCCCCTGCCTTCATATGCTCGCGACTCCAGGTCGCGAGCTTCAATTTATTGTCAGGACGGCCATCTCCCGGGGTGTAGCAACTTCGTTCATTGGAGGTAGGAGCTCGACACCTCAGCGAGCCTGAAAATCCTAGGCCATGGCGAGCCCAGATGTTGGTAATTTTTCCTAACGAAGAAACCGAGCTCCAATAATGCTCGGCCTTAAAAAATTCCTCCCTCGAGGTAGGGATGGTAGCTGGTTGCAAGGTGGATGGGCGATTTGATTTCTCCATCAAAGAGAATATGAGATCACCCGGTTTGAAGGCAACTGTTACTTTGAGCTTGGGGTCAAGAGGGACTAGTCTAAGTTCGAGTTCCGATTCTGGATAGATTATGACCCGAAGTTTTTTCCTTTTCCTCTCCTCAACCTCGTCGATTTGACGCTGGAAGTGAGCTTGAATATTGTAATGCCCTGGTTACCCCATAACAGTTACGGTGAACGGTGGACCGGAAATTTGACCCGTTACCCGAGTCCTTTGGTCAAAAAGTGCTCTAAATGTAATTAACATGTTAAGGTAGAAAACTAAGAAAAAAGGAATGGATATTTTCATTACAAACTGCTCTGCAGAGCTAATCAAAACATTTACAAGTTGTTCTCAGTACAAAACGGTCATTACTACTTCAAATTTACAATCCCGCCGACCTAAGCGGCAAAATAGGGTAAACCCCCTAGTTCCTCTGAGAACGCCTTGGCCGTGGTGGTCAAGCGGGCGCATATGTACACATCACCACCTAAGTTCTCCACTCAAGGCTGGGTGAGCTTTTCTTTCCCTTTACCTGCACCACATAGCACCCATGAGCCAAGGCCTAGCAAGAAAACACAATAAAGCATGACATAATATCAACAATGATCGTAATAACCATTCAGGACCATCAGTCCAAACAAATAGGTGACAGTCGCAACAGCCACAAAAGTGGGTACAACCCCCTCTAGCCATGTGACGTTAGGGTCACTCGGGCTTAACTGATTAGTGAACCTTTCATAAATTTGAACAGGAGAGGTGTATGGTGATTAGTCACCAACATAACCTTCCTCATGACTTACAGTCATAACCCTGGAACAGCGTTCCCTAGCCATGTGACAAACAGTCACCGGGCCATATGCCCTGGCTCTGAATAACTGGTCTTAGACCAGACAAGCGCTTATAAGTTCATCGACCTTAGGGTCGATCTAGCGTTAATGCCTTAGAGCCATTCAATGCTGATATCGATTAGATCTAATATTCACTTGGCTCGGCGTTCATGACGCTATGCCATTTCTGACTCTTTAGGTCAGTGTCCCTGACTAGTCAGTACATATACAAGTATTCAACATTCTCTAGCATTCAATAGGCAATCCATGTCCACATTTATCAATCAACATGCCTCAATAATAATCACGCATGTCATATATACACAGGGTGCAGTTTTCTTACCTCAGATTCGAACTAGAAAGATTAAAAGAACGACCCGTGAGAACGATCAACCTTTAGTCCTTTAGCGGTCACCTAATCATAACCAAACACAGGACATCATTAACAATAATGGTCAACATAGGTTTCCACACCAATATGTAACCCCCGGAAGATCAATCCCAACTAATCCAAGTAGTAGGAACACTCCCGAGGCCTATAGCTAAGTTCCCGGGGTCAAAACGAGCAAACGGGGTGAAAACAGGGCAAGGGCTATGGTCCTGGCACCATGGGCCGCGGCCCCCAGAAATTCCTGAAGCAAGGGCCGTGGCGCCCAGAAGGTACAACACTCCCACCTGCTTCTTCAAAGCAGGGCGGCGGCACCCCAAGAACAGGGCTGCGGCCCCCAACTCTAGGCCATTCCCAAACGTGTTTTTAACACTCCAAAACCTCCAAAATCATACCTAAACATTCCCCAATCATCAAAACAAAGTTCCCAAGCTTCCCAAAGCTCCAAAACCCTCAAACCCAAGGTTCAAACCAACCAAAAACTCAACAATTTACAAATTCTAATTTAAAGCTTAAAAACTCGGAAACTCAAAACTTAAATTTCGATTACCTTTGATTGGGTTGTTTTCCATCAAATCCTTTGGTTAAGAAGCTTCTAATATTTCCTAGGATTGCTATGCCTCGATCCTCGCTTGATTTCGACTCCTAGAACTCGATATATCTTCGAAAATGCTCAAACGGTAAAACGAACTATCGAAAGGGAGAACGAGAGGTTTTCTAATCGTACGTTCTATCTGACAGCTACTTCAAGCTTAAGTAACCTCAAATAAAACCTAATGCTCGGGGTCCCAAAAATACCCCTGGGGACATTATAGTCAAAACCTCCAAAATTTCACCCCGATCTCAAATATTCCCAATTTATCATCAAATAAACATTTCTATTACCCCAAAATTGACCCCGTTATGACAAAACCGCTAATCCATTATATATGACTGTCTCATGCCAAATAGCTCAAATATATCTCCATAATAATGGAATCTCATTCACAAATCACATTATGCACCCAAATACACATATTCACCCTCAATGGGCCAAGTTATCAAAATAACATAATTATTCAAATGTGGACCCACATGCACGCATATAACATCATATCATAATATAATTCACATATACATGCATAATACCATTTAATGGCATAATTAAACAAGTATGGCCCTCCCGGCTGACTAATCCCGCCATTAAACCATATCGGAGAATTCAGGGCATTACAAATATCATCTTGCTTACACCTCACTTTGTGCTCGCGAATTAGCCGCTGATTTCGAGTGAAGGGTGATTCAGGGCTTGGAGTTGTCGGAGTATAGAGAATTGCAAGCACCGACCCCCTCCGTTTTTCAAAATTCTGCGACATCTAGTAAGAAAGAAAAGGGTGAGGGCTAGGCTTACAAGAAATAAAGGATAAAATTCAAGATAGTTCAAGTTTGAATTCTCGAACCACGGAATAAGCTCTATTGAAATCTCAAAAGAATGGGGTCGAATTCGGGAGATACCCGAGCTATTGAAAAGGTCGGACTTCGAGCGTGTATTTGACGTGAAGGGGGGAAAGTGGATTTATTTTAAAAGAATCCCAGATTTTCAGGGAAAAAGTTGACGGTTACTAAAAAAAGTGATAATTTTGGGAAATGTGCAATTTAAAACCCTAATTCAGTACCCCATTTCTTGATCTACATGATACATTACCCGTGGTCTAAAAAAAACCATACTTTCATCCTCTACACAAAATCTGGGTTTGAAACCCATGATATAAAAAAATACCCAAAATCTACGCAGTATCGGCTAAAAACATTCTAGTGCAAAACTGGTAAATGTGCCTACGGTGCAACAGAAACACAAAAATACACGAAGGAAAAATACATATAACCATATGGAATCAAGAACGGAGACTTACACACGGTGGCCGGTGGATACAGAGAAATTGGCGATCGAAGGAGTGGTTGCAGGAAAGCTGCCACGGAGTCGTAGACGCCAAGAGATTATTGTTTTCTCGGTTTAGAGAACATGCGGGGACAAGACAATATTTGGGTTCTGGTTTTTCCTTTTTCTTTCTGAAATCTTGAAGATGAAAGTGAAGAAGGAGAGGAGATGAAAGGCTATATATATGTAAATCCCAAAAGGAGGCCGAAGGTCGGGCTAATCTGGGCCATTGGCCTGATTTCGTATCTGATCTGATGGTCGGGTACAAATGTAGTGATGGTGGCATAAAGTTGGCAGGCGAATAGACGTGGGTATGGTACAAAAGCACTCAAGTACTCTGATTAAGCAATCCGTGGCTGACGCGTGTCCACTCTTGAGTACAATTAATGGTACAATTTCCAAGGAGGACAGTTCAAAAGTTTCCTTCTCATAGGATTCGAACTGATACTTTTGAGGGGGCAAAATGTTACACCCAGATTTCAAGATTGAGGAATTACGATCCTGAAATCTAGGCTCGTTAGGTGTAAGCTCGAAAGAAGTACGGTTGTCATATGATCCTTCAGTCGGACTGTTTTGTTGTAAATGACGGCCTTGAAAGCTCAAGGAGTGTGTGGCCTCCTATATGCTCTGAGCTTGCAATAGCTATGGTTCAACACTTGTATATATTTCCTGATATTTCTTTTACCTCCATAGAAGATGGTTCGAGCTCGAGAAGTGTAATCTCGAATGTGATGACTTCATCAATGGTTACTTGTTATAGGCTCAGGCGAAGTAAAATGACGAGCTCGTGATAAGCGAATAGTCTCGGAGATGTAATGGATTCCGTATCTAAGCTAATCAGTTACACATGAATGTATTTATTGTTGTAAAATCCCTATGTATAAGGGATATTATTTAATCTGTTAACCAATCCCACATTTTATGGGAAGTTTCCGTGTACGTAGCAAATAATGGATTAAATGACATTATATTATTTGATTTATAGATATCTTCCCAAAATATGTGGGAACGAATTCTGAAACCTTCTCTATAAATAGAGAAGGAAACTCCATTTGTAAAGGATCGAAATCTAGAGATCTTGAGAAAAAACTATGGGCAACTATTCTCTGAAAAGTTTCCGAAAGACTCTCAAACGCTAATAACACAGACTCGTGGACTAGGCAGATTTAACTGCTGAACCACGTAAAAAAGATCATGTTTTGTCTTCTTTCATTTCCTCTAGTATACTCTTGCTTAATTGCTCTCCTTTTTAAGTTGGCAAAAAACGACGTCAACATAAAAAAAATATTTCTAATAAACCCACAAATAATGCAAAAAAATGATTATTTCTATCAGTATTCTAACTATAATGCATTGTTTTAATATTGAAATCATACCTCAAATATGCTTGAAATCGAGCCAAGATCACCCAAAACTGTAACATACAAATACCCTAAAATATCAATATTAACCCACTATAATTAATGAAAATAAACTAAAAAACATTATCTAAACTATTATACATTAATTAAATCTTAAAAGCATACCTGGAATTAATTTTTGGAGTTGAAAATTGGCCAAAATCGAAAGTCAAAAGAGCCCAAAATCACATGTCTCCGCCTCCGGTTCGTGTGGCTCGGGGAAGAAGAAGGTATAGGGATATATATATAGGGGAGGCCTCTAACATCTCCCCTGGGAAGACGTGAAGACTTCTAACGTCTCCCCTAGTTAGAAGTCTGCACATCTTCCCATGGGAGACGTTAGAGGCTTTCCAATGTTTGATAATTATACATAAATTAATATTTTTATTCTAATTTTTTTAATTTATTCTAAATAACGTCTCCCACTAATTTTAATGACTTACCCACTTAGTCATAAACAAGAACTTTTAATGACTTACACCCTTAGACTTAAAATTTCTCTGAATGCTTTTAATGTCCTACACCATTGGTGTAAGTCATTATAGAGAGTCATTAAAAGTGAAAATTGTTGTAGTGATGGTTCTTCAGCACAACCTTGTTGTCAACCGTTGCCCAACCCTCCATGCATTTTTAGACACCTCTCACTACCATTACAAGAAAAAGACTCTCCAGAGACGACTTTTGTCATCGCTGTAGATCAAGAAGTCGTCGCAAAAACAACATTGCAATCATCGCAGTAGTGTTTTACTACAGGGACGATATGTCGATCCCAGTAGGAAATCCCTTTTTTGGTTGGATTGGGATATTGCGACGACATGTCGTCGTTGTAGGTGGTTGGAAAATTTGAATTTCCAAAATCCTACAATGATCACATGTCGTCGCTGTAGGTTCGTCGACCGCCCACATTTACAGTGATGACATATCATCGCTGTAGACTGTGTGAGTTTATATGCCTTCAGCGACGACATGTCGTCACCGTAGGGTCACGAAATACCGTAGGGTCACGAAATCTCAGATTTTTGTGTTCAGCGAGCACCCTACTGCGACGACATGTCATCACTGTAGGTATATAATTTTTTTTTGAAAAAAAATTATTTAATTATATTAATTAAAATGTATTTAATAAAATATTAAATATTAATTAAATAATAAAACCAATTTAAAATTAGTATAGTCTCCAAAATGTAAAAAAAAAACATAAGTAGTATAGTCTCCAAAATAAATAAAAAACAAGACAAAATATTAATAAGTTCAAAATAATAATATAAGCAAAATAAATGTCATCTAAATCAATTCCAAATTCATCATCATCGTCGGGTTGTTATGGAAGCTATGGTGGTTGTAGCTGTGGTGGTTGTGGTTGTTGTGGCTGTTGTAATTGAAAGTTCGCCATCATAGAATATATCATATTCATGTCCAAGTTGACAGGCTGAAATTGTGGAGCTTGGATGTTCAGACTTGTAGCTTGCATAAATTATTGCATTTGCTGGAAGTTGTTGTTTTGGGTCATAGTGACTTGACTGAAGTGTTGAACCATGGACTGGAAAACCTCAGCTCGTACTATTGGAGGGCCGATTGTGGTGGATGGAAATGGTGATGCCTCTGATTGTGAAGAAAATTTGGTGGCGCCTGAGGCAAAGGTACTAATGCCCTTCAACTCGTGTCAAATACCTCGGTAATGGCCACGGCGTTGACCAAGTACCTTTGAGATGACTTGTGTCTCATCGACAGAGGAACTTCTTGCTGAAGATTTAGATTGAGACTGGGATTGGGGTTGGGATTGAGATTGTGTTTGGACTTCTTGCTGCAAGGCATCCTGCAAATTAAAAACAAGACAATTAATACATAATATAATTGAATAATATACATATATACAAAACTTAGAAAGTTACTTACATATGCATCCTTAGCATTCGTGTTCACCAATCCATGTGTCGGATGATTGTGCATGTCATGGAACGTATCGATAATGTTGGGCAATTCCTTAGTCTGAAGATTCATCTTTATAAAACAAAATGTAACAAATATCAGTTAAATATTGAGATTATTATTAAGATAACTAAAAATATTTCAAATTATCTATGTATTTTTAAATCGACTAGAAGCATAAGAGGTCAATCCATGGAGACTTGGATACTTATGCTTTGCTCTGTTGGCAGCATTTGCCTTTGACCGTGTCATGAACTGTGGGGTGGTGAAAAGGTCAACCAACTTCTGCCAACTCTCTTTTTCCATGTCCTCCGATGGATTCTTTCTGGCTGTCTCGATATCATCATACCCTCCATGTTCATCGAAGTATTTTTTTCTTGCGACCTTTGTAATCCTTGTAGCGATCCTGAAACTCTCGCTCAATTCCAGTCTCTATCAGTCGCCACTCAAGGATAGCTCGGGGAAGAATGAAAATTTCCTTAAAAAAATATAAACTGGTTAGAATTTTGAAATTATAAAAAAAATTGCATATGAATAAGTTCATAAATTTACCTCAATCTTTTGCATCAATCCTATCTTGTTCTCATCCAGAACACTCTGCCACGAGTCATAATATAACGGGACATGGTGACCAATAAGTTTATTAATAAGTCTCGTGAACAATGTCCCAAAATCACCAACTGCTTTGTAGGTTCCCCCCTTCAAGTCAAATTGTAGAGCTAACAGACCTTTATTGTCATTGACGAGCTGTTGCAAATTTTTGAATCGAGACCGACCTCTTCTTTTTGCGGCAGCTGCTGCATATTTTAATTAAACAATAAAATTAAATTGAATAAAATGATAACAATTTATCATTTATTGATAAAACATATACTAATTATAGTATATTACCTATCTCGCCGAAAGTAGGAACTCGCGTAAGATCTGGAGGAAGATCACCCGCACCGCCATGAGAGTGAGCAAAAACATCAAACATATCTTTATTGTTTAAATAATTATTAACTTAAAATCAGTTATAGTTGGAGGTTAATTACATAACTTAAATCATTTTGATAATGCATTTGAAACTATTGAAAAACAAACGTTGTTGAGAAAAGAAATATATTGATTGAAAAGCCTTGAAATTAAAACACACACATTAAACATACAATAAGAATATGCATAAGAAAATATTATTCCTAATCAATGTCGATTCCTACATCATCATCTGTACTTTCTAAATCATCTTCACTAATTTCGTCATCATCATCATAATTGATGAAATCACAATCCGCATCCGGAATAGATCGAGACGTTTCCCTAATTATGCTGGTGTGACCAGGTCGATCCAAAATGGATAATCTCCGACTCTCCTAATTCCATAGTGAGTACAAAATTTGATGAAGTATTATCATGCACGAAACCAACCTCGTTATCATCATCGATACTAGGATGATCCCAGATCTTTCAATGATTGACTTATTCTACTACCTTCCAAAATTTATTTCTTGAAGGATCTTCCAAGTATAAAACTTATTTTGCTTGAGTGGCGAGAATGAACTGCTCGTTCTTGTACCATTCATAATTAATCATGATACTAGTTACATTATTCGCAGTCATATTTTGACCCTTGCTTGCATCAATGTTGAACTATTTGCATCGAAATAATACTACCAAGTAACCATGGGAATAGCATAAATCTACAATCTTCTCAAGTTTTCCATAGAAAGTTAAATCATCGATTCCTGGCACTGAAATCCACTATTTTGAGTGGTACTTCTTTCGTCACGACTATGTACCAAAAACTTCACAGTGTTAATGTTGCAAGCAGTGTAGGAGTATGTATTCTCATTGGACCTGTTTGTTAAAGTAAATAATTCATCAGTACACTAAGATAAGCTCATATTTCCAAATGGATTAAAAGCAGCCAAAACCAATCGAACATTTTTGGATTCTTTGGAAAAATCTTGATATCTTCAATCAAATTGTTTCTAAGCACCTCCATCAACAGGATGGTGCATCACACCATCTTCTTTCAATCGTCTTGTACGATGCCAGGTCATATTATTTGCTGTATGCCTTGAACCATAAGGATTGTTCAGCCTAGGAGTCAAAGGGAAGTACCGCAACACTTTGTGGATGACTTTTTTTCCCTTTGTGTCTTTATCAACCCATCGGCTCTCACCACATACAGGGCAACTCTATTTTTTGGAATTCTCCTTTCAGAACAAACAATAGTCGTACTTGCAAATATGAACTGATTGATAACCTAACCCTAACTTCCTCATTTTTTCTTAAACTCATAGAATGAAGTCGGAAAATTATTCTCCTTCGGGAATGCAATTTTCATAAACTTCAAAAGTTCATCAAAGGAATTATTTGTCCATTTATTCATAACCTTCATGTGCATCATCTTCACCAAGAAGTTCAAGGAAGACAACCAAGTACAATGAGGGTATAACTCAGCTTCAATCTCTTAAAACAGGTCATCAAATTGATTCTCCACACTATTTCCACCACCATATGAAATTCCTTCATTTGTGCCTTCTTCGTTTGTGTCTTGTTCACCAATAACATCATTGATGATCTCAATCATCTCATCAATCGCTGGAGCCCCGCCGTCCACTACTGGAGGCCTATCAACTTCATCGTGGTAGGTCTTCTTCACGTATCGCTGTTGTTGACTGTCTTTTTAGCCAACAACGTGAGAACGTCAAATACGACAAACCTTTAAGAGAATGTAAACGACAATAAACGGTATAAACAAGAAAAGTAAATAACACACAGGATTTTTATAGTGGTTCAGCCCCGATTGTCGGTAATAGCCTAATCTACTTAGAGTTGTGATTTATAGATCTATACTCAAGATCAGATGGACTGAGCCAACTGAGTTTCTTCAGTACAGATTGTGAAAATACAAGAGTTCTCTCAAATATCAGCACTTTCTCTCTCTAGAATACACAGTCCTAATTTTCTCTCTCTAGAAAGAAGAAGCAGAAGAAGCCCCTCTCTCATCCATAAGCCCTCTATTTATAGGTCTGGGATACTCAACTGATATCCCCTTTAGATAGGGATATTTTATTATTCATCTTATATTTATATTACAAGAAATATTTAAAATACAACTAATTCCTTAATTTGAGTGAGGAATGAGAGATTCCCGGATGCTTAGACCAACTCTTGCTGAAGTCGTTCCGGGGATTTTGACGTAGTCTCACATGCATGTTTATTACTCCTTCAAGCTTTCCTTGGACCAAGGTGATACAAGCTTGGCTCTCCTCGGACCAAGGTGGTCCGAGCCAACTCCCTTGGCACCTCACCTCGGGAAAATTTGAGGCAACCTCCTCCATGACATGTCCGATCGGACATGATGTCCTTCTCCTCGGACCAAGGTGGTCCGAGGCATCCTTCTCATGCCTTCTCCTCGGACCAAGGTGATCCGAGGCATCCTTCTCTCTTGTTTCTCTCCTCAGACAAGTCCGAGCATACCTCCTCCATTCAAGGTCCCTTCGGACCTTGTGGCCTTCTCCTCGGACCAAGGTGGTCCGAGGCATCCTCCTTGGCATCTCACCTTGGACAAGTCTGAGGCACTCTCCTTTAGCATCTCCCAACTATGTCCGATCGGAGATTGTGTAGGCTCTCCTTGCCAAAATCTAAGTCTCCATTCTTGACTTGCATGGGACTCCTCCTCCTTAGCTACTTACCTTGGACACTTTCGAGCCAACACTTAGGAAACCTTGGGAGGCTTACCCCGGACACACCCTTGGGGTCTCCTAGGACCACATACTCCTTGGGGTCTCCTAGGACCACTTTCTCCTTGGGGTCTCCTAGGACCACATACTCCTTGGGGTCTCCAAGGACCACTTTCTCCTTGGGGTCTCCTAAGACCACTCTCTTTAGCCTCCTAGGATGCATTTTGTCATCTTTATTGCCATGCCATTGATCTCCAATTTTTGGGTATAATAGCTGTAGAAACCCATATCTATGTATGTGAGCGTCTACCACATCCAGTTTCTGATTCAACATATTGACACACTGAACGCATGGGCATCTGACTTCTCTTGAAGAATTTACATGATTCTTTGCCATTTGTATAAATGTTTGAAGATCATTCCAAAACTTATCAGAGTTACGCCATCTATTACCAACTTTTGTCAATCGTCATAACTGATTCAAGTGAAAAATAATTATCACAATGTGATTATCATAAAATACTACATTTATTTGATAAAAAAAACACTAATTTTTTTAAGTAAATTATGAAATGTATTAAATTTTTTGAATATATATTATCGAATTTTATGAATATATATTATTGTTAGTTATGAATACATTATAAAGTTTCAATATTAAAATAAATATATAATTATAATTATTATTATTATTATGATCTTTAATAATTATCAAATTATTCTTATAATTTTCACTTTTTATTTTAAAAAATAACAATAAAGTTTTATTATTTTAAAATTATTATTTTAATTTTAACTTACTTTTAAGAATAAAGTTAACTTAATTACATATTTTATCTACATATATTATCAAATTTTATGAATATATTATAAAATTCATTAAATAAACAAATATCTAATTATAAATTTATTAATTTACCATCAAAGATTATTATTTTAATTTCCATTTTTTTATAAAAAAATATTAATAAATTTTTATACTTGTAAAATTAATATTTTAATTTATACATTATAATTTTTTAATTAATTTTTATTAAATGCTTTAAAAAAATTTAATCACACTAACTTTAAAAGAAATGTAATGTTTAGTTTTTTTAAATCTACAAAAATTTCGACAGTATAACAGCTGTAATCTATCCTATCCCAAAGTTTAAAAACTACATAAAAACATATAAACGAGCCCAAGAGCATATATAAAATTTAATACAATAATTTGAATGCACAAATAAACAGCAACAACTTATTATAAACATATTCCCAAATCAATATATTATTTATCTAACCTAACATATATATAATTCAAAACACAAAATTTATTTAACCAAACATATATACAATTGAAAACAAAAAATTAATCTAGCCTAACAATTTTCATAACTTAATATCAAATTAACTATAAAATTAACAAACATAAAAATTTAATTTAGAAACTATTTATGTATACAAATTAACTATCATTTTTATCAATACACTAATAATAACAAAACAGAACAAAAAAACATTAAAAATTGGAAACAATATAAAAAAGCTAGAGATGATATCCAAAGAGTACTCCAATGAAATATGAAAAAACAACAAAAACAACAAAAAATTTAACAAACCAATTACAATAACATACAAAATACACACAAATAATCATAAAAAAAAACTAAATTTAAAACAAATAACTAGATTATATTAGGGTATACAACAACTAACCTTAACAATGGAGGGCCAAAATAGTGTTGGGTGGCATTGAGTGGAGCTGGGCGGTGGAGAGAAACAAAGAGAAAACATCTTTGTTTTGATAAAAAAAAAAACGAGAAATGAGGAAGAAAGACTCTGCCTGGGGTGTTAATTATATTGCTGTGACCTATAGCGACGACATGTAGTCGCAATAGGTAATAAAATGTCATCGCCGAGGTTGAATGCACCGTTTCACTCAAATGGTGAGACCCTACACCAACGACTTGTCATCGCTATAGCCAGTGAAAATTTGACTGAAATTTTTTACGGTTCACTTTCCCTCCATTTTTTTGGACCGTATAGCGACGACATGTCGTCGCTATACACTAAAATTTTAATTGCCTAGTTGATTAAATGAGACTCTATAGCGACGATCGAGTGAAAATTGACAACCAACTTTTGGCGGTCAAGTTCCCTTCGTCGCTGTAGCTTATTTATTTTAATAAATTAAAAAAAAATTCGTAGATTTCGACTACATATAGCGACGAATTTGGAGTCGTCGCAATAGATGTCATCGATGTAGAGTCTTTTTCTTGTAGTGTACCCAAACATCGAGCATCACAGGCTCACCCAATTCATCACTAGCCATGGCTCAATGTTGTTGTGCAACATAGGCTCACTTTTACCCTAGCCTTGACATCAATTGCGACTTTTAAATAGACTTATGATTAGGCAAAATGAATAACCAATAGTTTAAAGAAATGATTTTATATTAAAATTGGGTTTTTAGCCTTGAGGAAATTATTTTAGATAAAACAATTTTTAAAAATTAATATCTAAGTGAAGATAATAATACTAATTAATGACCAATTAAAATTTTAATTCATCATTAACTAAAACTTTAATTATATTGACTATGTATTTAAGAATTTTTTTTATAAAACTATTTCCCCATTTGCATAAAGGCTATAAGAAAAACTAATTAAGCGTACAAAATGACTTAAATAAATATACATGTCATTGAAATGTCCTCATCACTTGAAGTATAAAAGTCAACTTATTTAACTCAGAATATAATTAAGAAGAGTAAACAATGATATCATGAATACTCAAGATGGAACCCTGCTCTACAAGGCACTTTAATGAATTTCTAAAACTTGAAAGAGGGAGCAGCAGACGAAACGGGGTGAGCTACAAACTTAGTAGGAAGAGAACTAATACCATGAACTAATCGTTTATTTTTTAAAACCTTGCATGGTTAGCTATTGAAAACACAATATAATATCATTATGTACCGAACAATTAGAGGGAAATCATAATGACTATAAGAGCAAAAGAGCTACACACATCACACTGTCTACTAGATTCCCTAGGTCCTAAACACATTATAGCAGCAAGGAGATGATAGGATTTATTCCAAAATTGATAGAGTCATGGCTAATCAATCTTGGCTAAATCATTTTACAACTGCTGAAGTGAGCTTTCTTAATGCGGGTCTCTTTGATCCTTCCCCTGCCTTACTTACGGTATATCCTGATTTTACTAGTGGCAAAAAACCATTCAAATATTTTCGAATGTGGAATTTTTACCCAAATTTTCATGATCAGATTCTTATTGATTGGAGTAGGCCTATTAGTGGAACTAAGATGTACATAGTTGTTCAGAAACTTCGAAGACTTAAGGGCCTTTTGAAAGATATTAATAAGTGTGGTTTTAATGATATTCATACATCTGATCTGAATGCCTCTAGAGTATTATCTGATTGTCAGGAACAATTAATGAGAGATCCTCTTAATGCTGATGTGATTAAGTTGGAAGGGGATGCTAGAGAAAAGTATGCTGCAGTTCACAAGTCTTACTGCTCTTTTCTGCATCAAAAAGCTAAAATTCACTGGATTAAAGAGGGGGATGATAATACAGCCTTTTTTCATGCTAGCATTCGAGATAGAAGAAGTCAAAATAGAATTTATTCCATCACAACTGATTCTGGTGAGTGGATTGATCAGCCAGAAATGGTAGCATATGTTTTTGTCAGTTATTATAAGAATTTGTTGGGTAGTTGTCTGACAGATAGAAAGAGGGTAATTACAAGCTTAGTTACTGAAGGTCCTATACTTTCTAGAGAGCAATCAGAGCTTTTGTTGATGCCCTTCACTAGAGAGAATGTTAAACTTGCTCTTTTTGATATTCCTGGCAGCAAG
Source organism: Humulus lupulus (assembly GCF_963169125.1). Classification (NCBI taxonomy): domain Eukaryota; kingdom Viridiplantae; phylum Streptophyta; class Magnoliopsida; order Rosales; family Cannabaceae; genus Humulus; species Humulus lupulus. Next base: position 125,785,136 of record NC_084794.1, read on the forward strand.
GCTCCTGGTCCTGATGGGTTCAGCAGCTATTTTTTTCAAGATCATTAGGATATTGTTGGGAATGAGGTGAGTGATGCAATTCTATCTTTTTTGCATTCGGGGCAGATTTTAAAAGAGATTAATTCCACTGTTTTTACTCTTATTCCAAAATGCAAGTGCCCTACTAATGTTATTGATTACCGACCAATCGCTTGTTGTAATGTGCTTTACAAGATTTCCACTAAGCTTATTTGCACTAGGTTACGGTCTATCTTGTCTGAGATAATTGCTCAAAATCAAGGTGGGTTTGTTAAGGGGAGATCTATTGCTCACAAGATCATGATTTGCCAAGATCTTGTTCGGCATTATGGGAGGAAATCTGGTAAAGCTAAATGTCTAATCAAATTGGATTTGCGGAAAGCGTATGATACTCTTGAATGTGATTTTATTGAGGAAATGCTTGAAGCTTTTAATTTTCCTGCCAAGTTCATTTCTCTTGTAATGCAGTGTGTGCGAACTCCTATATTTTCTCTCATGTTTAATGGATCCTTGCATGGTTTTTTCGAGTCTACAAGAGGGTTAAGGCAGGGAGATCCTATTCTCTGCTCCTTTTTGTTCTGAGCATGGAATATTTAACTAGGATCATGCAAATGATAGGTCGGAAAGATGATTTCAAGTTTCATGAGCGATGTGAGAGACTTCAGCTTAATCATCTTATTTTTGCGGATGATGTTCTACTCTTTTGTCAAGGTGAGTATAAATCCATCTATTATATGTTGCAAGGTCTTAAGCTATTTTCTGAATCTTCTGGTCTCATTCCGAATGATTCAAAGTCTTCCATCTACTGTTGTGGTATGAATGACTATGAGATTCAGCAAGTTTTGGATGCTTCGGGGTTCTGTAGGAGTTCCTTGCCTTTTAAATACCTGGGAATGCCCATCTGTTCCAAGAGAATATCAGTGAAGGAGTGTGAAGTTTTAATAGATAAAATGCTGCTCGGATTAGGTGTTGGAGTTCAAGAAATATTTCGTTTGCTGGGCGTGTGACCTTAATAAATTCTGTGCTACTTTCAATTCACTCATACTGGAATAAGCTTATGATTTTCCCTAAGAAAGTTTTGGCCAAAATCTCAGCCATTTACCGAGCTTTTCTTTGGAAAGGTCAAGTTAATTCTATGGGATCAGGTAGCATTGCTTGGGAGCAAATCTGCAAACCAAAAAGAGCTGGAGGTCTTGGTTTCAAGGATTTTTCTGTCTGGAATATTGCTACTATTGGCAAGTATATTTGGGCTATTGCAGAAAAGAAAGACAACTTATGGGTTAAGTGGGTGCATGATGTTTATATCAGAGATAAGGATTGGTGGGATTATGTTGCCCCTTTGCAGAGTAGTTGGTATTGGAAAAAAATTGTTAAACTCAAAGATCAGTTTAAAAATTTGAGTTCATTACAGATGCTAACTAATGGATATCAAATTAGGAAGGGTTATCAAATGCTTTGTCCTATAACTGATCATGTTCATTGGTGTAAGGAGGTGTGGGGGAGATTAAATATTCCCAAGCATAGCTTTATTCTTTGGCTATCTGTTCAGAATCGGTTAAAGACTAAAGAGAGGCTTCAAAGATTCAATATTATTAGTAACTCAAATTGCCTTCTCTGTAACAGTCATACAGAAACTGTTAGCTATTTGTTTTTTGGTTGTGGCATCAGTGTGATCTGTCTTAGGCATGTGCAACATTGGCTGGGCTGGTATGTAAATGCCACTTCTTTGGTTGATGTATTACGTTGGATTGAGAGAGCTAAAATTAGTAAGTTCAGAAAGCTCATGTACTCTGCTGCAATTGCAGCTGTGACTTATCAGATTTGGCGAGGGCGTAATGAGGTTTTGTGGCTGCATAAACATTTTTATACTGATGTAGTTGTACAGTCGATTCAAGTTAATGTAAAAAATAGAGTCTGTTATAGATGGCCTAAGAAAGTGAGTCAAAAAGATTTAGATTAGTTTGAGGGTTTATAATGGGTTTGTTGTACAGGTTGGTTCAAGGCCTTAATTAAGGTGCTTTGATTTGTATTTGTTTGTTGGAGTAATGAATTCTTACTGATTCACCAAAAAAAAAAAACTCATTATAGCACCTGACTTCCTAAACTGGCTAATCGATCTAATTACCATCACAATACTAGGGTTTAAATAACACCTTGTATAGGTCGTAGGTCTTTACACCTTACACTTACAGGTGCAAATGACTTTCCACCTTATTATAATATGCTTAGTAATAATTAATTAATTAAAATGCTTGAGAACAGAGAAAAGATGAGTACCCTTTACTAAATTATGTCAACCAAACATGTGAAATTAATGATAACATTATTTTCTTTTCTTTTTAGTAGCATTTTTTTTTTCTTTTTTGAAACATAAGTATTGAAAATTGAGTAATTTGTTGAAATAGATATATTTCATATATTTACTTTGAAAAATAATATTCTGTTGATTTGTTTTTTCAAAGTAATATTCCAAATAAAGTGTTGAATGAGTTGGGAAGACTACTTTGTAAATAGAGTTATCCAAAGAAAATTCTTTTATAAATATAGTGTTTGAAAAAATATTCTGTTATCATTTTAATGTAGTCACTTTGCAAAATATTCTTTTTATATATTATTATTTTTATGGTAGTCTTTCTAACAGACTCGATACTTAACGAATTTACTTGATATCCTGTTTGATAATGTTACTTTACAATAATAATAATAATAATAATAATAATTACTAATAGGGTCCTCATAGTATATTGTAGTGATTAAAAGAAACCATTATATGCATGGATAATATTTCTAATCATTAGATTATGATCTAATGGTTAATTTAATTATTTGTTTGGATATATAAAAATAATTAATATCTAGTTAGAATTATTTAATTTTTTTTATTTCCATCATTAATGTAAAATCGTTAATCATTTATTCACTTCAATTCTTAAATATATAATTTTTTATTCAATCTTTCTGTCTTTTAAGAAGTAAAAAAATTATAAAATTCAAAAAAATTACCTTTCAATTTTTGGAAAAATTATATCATTTAATTTTTTTAAAATTTTTATTCCTTGTTTTAAGTATATAAATCGTATTCACATACTTCAAATTAATTATAAATATAATCTGAAAATTAATTATGACTAAATGTATTATATGAAATACTATATTATTATATATTTCTTTTATTTACAAATATGTTATTTACACATATTTTTTGTTTATACAACAATTTTCATAAAGTGTTTTCTTTTTAAAAAAACAAACAAACAAAAATTTCTATATAAAACTTCACAAACTTTTCAAGTGGTATCATGTTATGACATTATTACCTGAAGAAAGTTTCCAAAAAGAGTCTCAGCATCACTATAAAAAAGTGACCAGATACATTAAGGAGAGGGAGACAAGTGAATTTTAAGTACAGAGAGAAAGTAATAATGAAATACAATTTCTTTTAATTCTTTTGTTAGGAAATAAAATTTTATTTTATTATTTTGTTGTTTCATAAGTTTATTTTTCCTTTATTGCTGCTTGCAAATATTATTATTTGACAACAATGACAAATTTACGAATATCAGTTTTTGACTATACAAAATAATTTTATTTTTGGTATCGATACCTACAGAACATTTGAAAAGAATCTTTTACCTTTTTGTTATTCAAACGCTTTCATTACATTGGAATAAAGTGGTCTTTCCCCTTCCAGGTTTAAAGAGCCATATTTGTATTGTATAACAAATCATTCGGTGATAATCTCTAATGTCCCAAAGAATATCAGTTTTCCCTTTTTCGGTGGTTTTCTTTAAGCAATTTCAAATAATAGAAGAGAACAAACATAATGAATATAAATATGTTTATATATTAATTTTTTTCTGTCTTTATAACCATGTCCATGTATTGTGACATCAATAGCTTTATATTCACCTAATCAGGCATGCAGTGTGGCTTACAATTCAAGCTAAATATATAAAATAAAGGAATCAAAGTGTCATGAGTGATATTTTGCTTAAAAAATTACACATCTACGTAGTCAATTTCTTCTATAAAGTATACTTTTTTTTTACGTAGTTTTCCTTGTATATTAAAACGTCCTTTTTCAAAAAATTTGAAAAAAAAAATTGTACAGAATTGATGTAGAAACTGTATTCTAAACATATTACGACCTTATACAGTTCCAGCATCGAATCCACGTAATAATATTACTTTTGACGCACAAATGAAGTAGATGAAAGAGATTTCCATTGTAAAAATATACCCTATCACGTCAGGTTTGGTACAGACTCCGGAATTTTATTTAGTTGGGGTTTAGAATAAAAAATGTGTTAATTGACATCGATAATATGAAATTTATAGTTGTATACTTCAATTAAAAATTGTAATTAATAATTTTAGTATTTTTCTATTTATTTTCATAAAGACTTAATTGTTTTGAAAAATCTTTGCCAGTGCTTTTTAGTTAATAAATTAAAAATATTTTTTTTGGTAGAGGCTTCTTTTTAATATTGGATAAATTAAATTTTTTTTTTCACCCAAGGGCTTTAGAAGACCTCATATAGATCCATCACTAAGTACACATATGGCATAAAAACATGCCTATCACCTCAGTTTTGATAATAACCATTGTGATAGGTGTTTTCTTTTAGTCACTCAAATATTTTACCCGCTCAAGCTGGCAATCTCCAACCCATTTCTCAAATTTTAGTTTATCTTTTACATATTATTTGTACACTAATCATACTCTATTTTTACTTTCATCTCCAACCCAATACCCTAAATATCACACTATAAAATATATTATCTTAAAAATATATATATATATATATATATAATAATATCTTTATTTTATTAATTAAATTCAAATAATTATATAAAATTTACAGATCAGTATTATATAATTATATTTTTTATTAGTGAAATAATATGACTAAAATATCATCATCATTATGACTTGAATTAACATTATTTCAACTAAATAATCATTAATTAAATTTAATTAGAAACATCTCAAAAATGAAGCGAAGAATATCAAGAACCAGGCTAAAATAATATCAAGATAACTTAAATAGTTTTGATCAATATTTTAATTATCTTTAAAGAATTGCAAATGTTCTCTCTCATAATTAAATCGTAATTTTAGTTTATATTGTTTTCTTTACTTCATGTTAGTATTTTTTTTATTTATAATGTTTTTTTTTTACTTTATGTTAGTAGTTTTATTTTATTTACAATATATTTTCTTACATTATTTTTTGTAATGTCTCAAAAATACCAATACAGACTTTGCGTAATTTAAACTATTTTCATTTATTAAAAGTCTCAAAAATCCATATAAACAATAACTTAAAAAAAATGTGTGTACACACTAAAAATATTTACATTTCAACGCTAAAGTCTTGCAGGGAACTGAAAGAGTTCTAGACATAATTTAAAATGTATTTCAAAAGTACAATCTTCCTAGAGGTCGGGCCACATGTACATCCTTGCAAGCAGACTCCTGCGCTCACTGTCTTTGTTTATCCTCGCCCTTACCTACACATGAAACAACTAGGTAAGCGATAATACTTAGTAAAGTCAATCTCACAACACAAAGCAGAAAAAATACAAAAGTGGTCAATCACCAAGTCATTGTCTGCACATTAGATAACTTACCACACATATAGTTTTAGATAAATCTGGGCCCTAAACAAACAATTAAAGAACGCCTAAGAGTCTTGACGATAATAAACTATTCTAGAAAACAGGAATAACATTCAACATAAACCTCCAGAAAGTTAGACCAGAGAGGGGATACATAATAATAATAATAACATTGACTCGAGAAACCAACACGGGAGTTGTCAAAGATTCCCCCTAGCATACTTCTCAAACCACAGTGGAAACCCAAGTCTCAGCACTGGTGTCCAAACCATAAATTCCTCTTGAGGATAACCAACGAGTTTCCAAGGGCATTAATACTAACACAGGGGTAGGTGAATTCACACCGGCTCATTGAGACTCCTAGGTTTTTCCAATATACTTTTCTCCTGGCCAAATGTCACAGTGGCTAACCGGACCAATAACAAACAGTGTCATGGAATTGAACCGGACTAAATAACATATGACAATGGACCATAAACACCCCTAGGATCGTTAAGACTCCTAAGTTTAACCAGTATACTTATCTCCTAGCCAATTGTCATGGTTGCGAACTAGACCACAAATCTCTCACGTGGAGCATAAGCACCTCTAGTCATTTTTTGTAAATGAGTCATCTCTTACTAGTGTATAAGTCCTACTTCTAGCCAACAATACACTAATTTTTTCATGTTGTAGTCATGTAAATAAAGATTGACTTATCGGTCATCCTTTGTTGCGTGCAGTTAAATCCTACCACGGACAGTCCTAGCTTGTTAGCCAATATTGTAGTTAGCATATACTATACTCAGATTAATTATGACATTTATAGTAGATTAAACTACTTTTAGAATTAAGGTAATTTTTGAATGCCTACTAAAGGTATTAACATCCTCACACGATTTAAACCGTAAACCAACATTCAAGGTTCCCGAAACACATTCCCACAACGGTGTCTTTAGGTATATCTCCTGCACTGTTTCCCTTATCACACCTAGCTGGAAAAATAATTTTGGAAGCACTTTAGCTTTTCCAATTTTTACTCTTTCTTTGATAAATTATTAAGAACTTATAATTTTTGGTATAATTATTAATTTGTAAATTTTTTAGAAACTAAGTTAATTTTATTTGATTAAAAAAATAATTACAAAGATGATTAAAAATTAAGTTTTTTTAAAAAAACTCTAAGAGAAGGTTAATTTGATTACAAAGGTAATTAATCCAATTTTCTTAAAAATTAAGTTTTTTGACCCTTTTTATTTTATTTAAACAAAAATTCATTTATTTATAAAATTATTAATTATAATGTCCAAATTAACCCTATTAATTATTTAGTACACAAAATTTAAATCCATAACTAAAGTAGACTTACAATCTAATTTTTCAACTATCTGTAAAAGTTGTCAACTTTTTTAATAATTTGCTAACTTAAAAAATTGCATTTTTAAAACCTTATCTCTAAAAATTCCCAAAATTTTCAGAATCAATCTTGGTTATACCAAGAAGTCCCTTGCCCTTTTTTTATAAAAAAAAAATATTCATGTTTACTTAGTGAAATCTATTTTCAAATAGTCCCCTTTGAAACTATTCAGCAAGATTTTACAATTTTTCTTAAATTTTGAGAAACCATAAAATTCAATTGGTTCATTATTTTTTACTAAAATTTCTTAGGTCCATATTAGGGTATGTTAAAAATATGCATACTAAAAATTAGGTAAAAAATATAATTTTTACTTTGTAAAAAAAACGTTCACAAAAGTGACTGTCAAGAGAGCGCCTATTTTGAAGATTACAAATCCTAGCCTTTTCAATATTTTTCTTTGAAACTTTACTAGTATTTACCAATATCACAAGAGTGTTAAGTCCAAAAATCAGCCAAAAATAAATTAATTTTCTTAGGAAACTCACTGTCCAAAGTTCGTTGTATGCACAATTTCTAAAAATTATTTTTCTAGATTGCACAACAATTTTGTAAAAATCATAACTTGGTCAATATTACACCTTTTTTAACGTTTAAAATTACTATGAGTATCTAATCTTCCTAAACTAAATATTAGAAACAAGAAAATCCAGAACAAAATATTATATGTTTTGCTTGACTCTTTGGAAATCAACACTTAAATATTTTGCACATAAAATCATAGAAACCTAGTGGAATGTTGAATTCCTCTTCTAACCATTCAACCAAATTCACATCCAATGAGGATCAGCTATAAAATATACCTTATTACAGTACTAACAATGAATTTAAATGCACAAAACTACACATGCAAGACAGATTACACAATATTTGAATATACTACAAGTGTGAACATAGACCTCTTGTAAACACTTAGTGTGGTGTGGTTTGGGTCTAACTCCTCTAACCCTTACTCAAGCCTCCAATCTTCACATTTACACTTCTGAAAAACCAATAATAAGATTTAAACAAACTAACAAGTTGAAAACTGTAACACCCTAAGTTGCTAATAGGGTTTAGGACCTTGATTAGCGTGCCTGGAGGGCAATAAGTGAAATAATATGATAATATATGAATTTAAATGAATATGTGATTAGAATGCATGTTTAGGTGGTATAAATATGCATGTGGGCCCCGTTTGCATGATAGGGGCAAATTGGTAATTTTAGCCTGTTGAGGGCATAAATGCGATAATTGTGTTGTGTGATTTGTACAACGTGAGTGTAGTGATATCAGTGTGATGCATGTGCCGAGACGGTCCTAAGGAGCTAGTTAGTTTAAAAGTCACAACGGGACTAAATACCCGGCTCGGGAGGAGCGTAGGGGTATTTTGGGGATTTTCTGATTGGGTTCTTGTGAGTTAATGGTAATTGGCAATTTGGTAACTTGTGTAACCGTTAGTAACCGCTGAGAGTAACAAGTTTGGTTGAAAGAAGTGGTAGAATTGTAAGAAAGTAGGAATGAAAAAAAGGCCCTTGAGGTTTAGCTAGAAAGGGAAATTTAAGGAAGGGTAGGATGGTCAGTTGGCTGGGGATAGATAAGCTTGAGCTGAAGGGAAGGATGGTTCACGTTACTCTTATTTGGCCAACTTAGTTTTACTGGAAATTGGAGGAAAATCATAAGGAAAGGGGAAAAAGAAGAAGGGGCTGAAGTTGTGAGACCTAGGAGGAGATTCAAAGGGATTTGAGGCAACCAAAACCATATTTAAGATAGGACTACTCAAAGGTAAGATTTATGTTCTGTTATTGCTTGAGTTCAAGGTTGATTTTTCAAAGATTGAGTGTGGAATTTAAAGATAGGATGGCTGGTTTTTATTGAAAATTCAGTTAGGACAGTCAAGAGGAAAGAGGTTGGAGGCTAGAATTGAGAAGGGTTCAAGCCAGATTCTTGATTGAGGTAAGAGTTTGAACATGTTTATAATCTGGTTTCTGATGTGGTCAAAGATTTTAGAAGCAAGGTTTATAGTTTTCAAGCTCTGGTTTATGTCTTGGAAGCCATGGATTAAGTTTTAGGAATTTGAAACTCAAGATGGGATTTTGGGTGTGATTGTGTGATTGGGGTTGTTGGTAATGTTTATAGGTTGTTAAAGGGTTTATTTGGGATTTTGAAATGATTTTGGGACTTAGGTACTTACTTGGAATGATTTGGAATGGTTTTAGCTCGGGAAAAACGCAAGGAAAAATCCAGATTTCTGGGTTCGCGAAGGAGCGTCGCGGCCCTGTTCTTGGGCGCCGCGGCGCGAGGCTGTTTCTGGGCGGGGGTAGCTCTCTGACTTGCTGGGCGTCGCGGCCCTCTAGGGCAGCGCCGTGGCGCTAGGCCATTTTCAGAGCATGAGCTTTTGCCTTTGCTCCGGGGGTTCGGGGGATGTCTTCAATGTATTATTTTAGGGATTTGGGGGTTCCGAGAGTGTGGGATTGGCCCCGGGAAGTGGTTTTGGATTGATTAGAATTAAAGGGTGTTTTGTATGTGTTGTGACTAGGCTTTTGGAGAGGCTCGGGATAGAGGACCGTGCTTGTGACCTTGGTGCACCGGAAGGCTTGGTGTACAGGTAAGAAAACTGTAGCACCCGTAGAGCAGGGCTTGGCCCATAGTGTTGTTGCAGGGCGCGGCCTTAAGATGTATGATTGTTAGGATGTAGCTTTAAATGTATTACTATATGTTTGATTGTTAATTGAGAATGCTAAATATGGTTATAGCAGAATGAACGGCAAAGGACCCGGGAACGGCGAAAGGCCGAGAACGACGAGAGACCGAGAACAGCAGTGGGGCCGGGAATACCACTTAGCACATGGCGTGCCTGTGGTTAGGGTGAGACCCCAGTGGATACATGGGATATCCCTACGGTGAGGACCGAGATCCCGGGCTTTGGTAATGCCTCCGGGACGGCATGGCCGTACTTGTTTAGTCTGAGAAACTATTTGTGTTGTCTGTGGACTGTCTAATGTGTGGGTTATATAGTATGCATATGTTATGTGTTGTATGAGTTTTCTTGCTGGGCTTCGGCTCACGGGTGCTCTGTGTTGCAGGTAAGGGCAAAGAGAAGGTCAACAAGCCATGAGTATGGAGAGTGTGGGGGTGGTGCGTACATGTTTGGCCTGCCCAACTGCTTTGGTTGGGGTGTTTTGAGAAATGGCTGTATAAACCCTAATTTTGATAGTTAAACACTTGTAAACTTGCTTTGGAGTTGTAAATATTTTATAAACTGTGTTTTGGGATCCCAGATGTAAGACACTTGAAATTTTCAATGAATTAAGGGATTTTCAATGATTACAGCCTTATCTTCAGTTTAAACACGCTTTTATTCTAAAAACCTCATTTAGCGAGTTATTAGCACATTTTAAACTCACTCAGTAATGGCTCTAAGGTAGTAGGGCGTTACAAAAACTAAAGAAAAAAAAACTAACAAAACAAGAGTTTAGACAATTACCTCTTGTATTCTCTTTTGTTTCTTCTTCTAGCTTCTAAAATAATAAAGGAAGTTGGTGGCTATTTAGAGTAGAGGACGGGGATGAGAGTTTGGGAGAAATTTTTATGAGATTTGCGTAAAAATTCAAAGAGAGAAGGAAAGAGAGTCTTGGCCAAGTAGAGAGAAAGAGGAGAAAAGAATAGCTTGAGAGAAAATGTAAAAGTAAGGTTCTTCTCTTAGTTTTTACTATTTATATTTATCTCTAAAAAATATATGAAATGACCATAATGCCCTTAGGCTGCCGCCCCCTTTAATCCCAAATAAATATCTAATTTTTTTCATAATTAATCACTAACTAGCTACTTCATATCCTGTTAATTATTTACCCAAAAATAATTACCAAGTTAAATTTTTTTCTTACCTCACCAAATTGAATTCTTAACGTAGGATAATTATATTAAATGTATCTTACCATTTCATTTAAGTGGTCACACTCCTATGTTTATAAATTATGGAATTTAATTATCCAAAATTCTATTTTTGGGAAAATAAGCATTTTTTCACACAAAAGCTCACTGTTTAGACTTTAAATTAAAATAAACCAATAATTCTATGCCAATTAATATTATGCCATAATTATGCATTTCTAATAATATTTTATCCAAGAATTTACCCGGTTAGGGTTTCTATTTTGGTCCGAGACCAAAATTCTTGGTTTGTCTCAAAACTGCACATTTCACACATTGGCTAACATTAACAACATGAACTTGTTTCTCGAGAATATATTATCAATCAAAATAGTATTTCATACATACTTCACCACCCATCATAGTTACTAGTAAGTGCCTGAAACACAGGGCATTACAATACCTATAATTTATAGAAGTTTCGTCCAAAAACATAAAATAGATGGGGATATAACTCTTTCACTTTGGCCTCTCTCTCCCAAATGGCTTCCTTAATTCCATGGTTACACCAGTGAACTTTAACTAACGTCTCTGACTTGTTCCTTGTTGACGGTGAAATCTCGTCAACGAAATTAGATCGAAAAACTCAAAGGTAAGTCAGGTGATGTTTATATAAGAACTAAGAATAAACTTTAAGGAAAAGTAAACACAGATCAACAATGGAGCAAGCCTTGGTATATTTCTCAATAGCCTCTGCATACAATGAATTTTCCAACCCATTCTCTGTGGAAGTGGGGTTCATTTTATAGTAGGCTCTAATGGCCCTGGGTACATGGTGGTCCAAGGGACCAGATGGTACACAAGTACACTAACAGGAGAGTGGTTCGAGGGGTAGTGGTGTCGGCTCTGGTACAAGGTCAGAGATCATGGGAGCACCTCACCTCCTGTACCTGGTCATGCCTCCACTACCTGCCTGGTACGGGTGTTAGAGGAGTGGCTGGTGAGGACAACACATGGTACTTTGTTCGTACCTCCACTACTTATCTGACGTGGGTACTATATCCGTACTCTAACTCCTTTCAGTTCGTCAGTGGACTCCGTACCTCATGAGATCAATGCCATGTGACCCTCATTTGCAAGGCATAGATGCGAGGTGGTAATGACCCATGCACTGGCCGTGCCTTGCAAGGCTTCTAGTGGCGAAGGGCCTAGCTATACTTGTCTCCTTGCGGCATGGATCCAGAGTAGTGACGTGATGGTGCAACAGCCTCCCGAGAAGATGGTGGCCTATGGGCCTCGCTGGGGGCACGCGCGCATGAGGGCCTCGCCGGGGGCGCACGGCTGATGGCCTCGCTGGGGGCATGCGCATGAGGACCTCACTGGTGGTGCGTGCCTGATGGCCTCGCTAGGGGGTGCACGCGCATGAGGGCCTCGCTGGGGGCGCGCGGCTGATGGCCTCGCTGGGGGCGCGCGCATGAGGGCCTCGCTAGTGGCGCATGCCTGATGGCCTCGCTAGGGGGCGCGCGCGCAGGAGGGCCTCGCTGGAGGCGCGCGCATGAGGGCCTCACTGGTGGCGCGTGCCTGATGGCCTCGCTAGGGGGTGCGCGTGCAGGAGGGCCTGGCTGGAGGCGCGCGCATGAGGGCCTCGCTGGAGGCGCGCGCATGAGGACCTCGCTGGTGGCGCATGCCTGATGGCCTCGCTAGGGGGTGCATGCCTGATGGCCCGAGGACCCAATGAGAGTGTAGGTGTATGGGGGTCTAAGTGCGTTCTTTGGGTCTTTTATAAGCGTGGAATATCGAGCATCCACGGGTGTGTGTCCTGGGCGTCTTTGGCAGCGTTTACACGTATGAGTGCATCTTGACCCGTGAGCATGTCAGCCTTGCGCGGGCACGTCGTACCTCACTATGTGAGGGCCTTGTGCACCTATCCTCTTGCAGTATTCATTGTGGCCCCTTAGCTTAGCAGGGCCAAACCTTGTGGCTCATAATGTATTGTTTCTCATGAGAAGATCTCATGTATTCAACAAGGCCTACAGGCTCGAGCCCAATAGCATGAATAAGTGACCTTTATCCCTATGTTCCAACCAGGGACTAAAGAGTTTTTATTTGGTGGATTTTTGGCATCCACATTCCTCAACACTTTCTCTTTCCGGTCCAGATTCGCCAAATTTTTTTATCATAATATAGTTGAGGATCAATGCTTATCTGCTCGTAATTGAGCACATGCGAGGGGTCATTCACGTATTTTGTTAACATCGATACGTGAAACACGTCGTGAACCTAAGATAATGCTGGCGAAAAGGCTAACTGATAAGCCACTTCCCCAACTCTTTCCAGAATCTCAAGCAGTCCAATAAACCTCAGACTAAGCTTTCCCTTCTTCCCGAATTGCATACTCCTCACAATGGAGCTATCTTTAATAGCACTGTGTCTCAAACCTTGAATAATAGGGGTCTCCTTCGTCGGTCAACATATTTGAGTTGTCAATCCACCGTGGTTTGTAATTGTTTCCTAATTTTCCAAATATCATTAGCAACTTAATCGACATCATCCGAACCAAGGAACTTTCTTTCACCGAATTTATGCCAATGAATTGGTGAACGACACTTCCTCCTATACAAAGCTTCATATGGATCCATCTTGATAGAATCATGATCACTATTGTTGTAAGCAAACTCTATTAATGGCAACTTCTCATTCCACGACCCTTGAAACTAAAGCACACAAGCTCTCAATTTATCTTCTAGGGTCTTAATTGTCCGTTCACTCTGATCGTTTGTTTGAGGATGGAAGGTGGTGCTAAATTTTTACTTAGTTCTAAGTCTGCTCTGAAACCTTTCCTAGAATGCCAAAATGAAATGCCCATTGCGATCAGATACAATGGAGATGGGTACTCCATGAAGTGTTACCATCTCTACTATGTAGATATCTTCCAGCTTATGCACCACATAAGCTATCATGATGGGAAAGAAATGGGCAAACTTGGTCAGTTTATCTGCAAAATCCTAGATTATATCCCCCCCCCCCCCCCTTAAAGGGTAGTTGGTAGACTGATGACAAAGTCCACTATAATCATTTTCCATTTCCATTTCGGGATCTCCAATGGTTGTAACATTCTAGCTGGCCGCTGATGTTCTGCATTCGTTTGCTGGGAAGTTAAGCAGTGAGCCATGTACTCCACTACTTCTTTCTTCATTCCTGGCCACTAGAAATACTTTTTCAAGTCTTGGTAAATCTCGGGTGCATGGCATAAGGGGCTTTATGGGCCTTATAGAATATTTTCCTTTTCATTTCATCATCATCCAGAATGGAGATTCTACCTTTAAACCCTAGCACCCCATCATCTGAGATTTGAAATCTAGGCCTCACATCTTTCTTTACTTCATGAACTAGTCTATGTAGCCATGGATCAACAAGTTTTCCTCCCTGAATAGCCTCCATGAAGGTTGGCTATACAAAGAAATTTTCTAATTGGTCGACCATTATCTCTAAATCCAATTAGAGATGTTAGAATGTAGCTCTTGCGGTATCTCTAGCACTAAGAACACATTAGCCATCAGTTGTCGACTCAAGGCATCTGCCACCTTATTTCCTATCCCTGGGTGGTATAGGATGTCGAAGTCATAGTCGTTAAATAACTCTAGCAATCGATGCTACCTCATATTTAACTCATTCTGAGTGATGAAATATTTAAGGCTCTTGTGAGCAATGTAGATATCACAGTGGATTCCATATTGATAGTGCCTCAAGATTTTGAGGGCAAACACCATCGCTGCAAACTCCAAATCATGCATAGGGTAATTCATCTCATAATTCTTCAATTGTAGGGAGGCATATGCTATGACTTTTCCGTGTTGCATTAATACTGCCCCTAACCCTTATCCTAACGCATCGCTGTAAATTGCATATGGTGGGGGTTTATTCCCTGTGTAAAACTAATTTTCTATGTAACCTCATTTCGTTATCAATACATAATAGAAATCAATTTTTACTTGTCAATCACATTTTTGACTTGTTTATTCACATGATTATTTATTTAATATAAACATCTTTTAAATCCTGAACAAATGGATATTCACTGTTATAGTGACTTGGTCACAGCTGATTATAGATAAGTAAAGTATTGTTATTATCTAATCTAGTCATATCATAAAGTTAACCATAGATAAATTCAATCCTAATTCTGAGTGATTTGTATTCTACTGATTATATTATTCAAGTTCGTAGATTTGTTTGTTACCATCTTACCCTACGGACTAGCCCATACTTACACAATGGGGACTTCGTAGTATAGAGATCTCATTTCTGTAATTAAGAATATGGAAATATCATTTACAAGGAACATAGTGGTATTTAAGGATAAAATACAAATTAGGGGTAAAACGATAACTAGCACCCATCTCATCAGTAGATCAAATATAGAGGTTTGAATGACGAAAATGGTTGTAATAATGGATAATGTATTTAACGTTGACGGTAAGAACCCATCAACGAAGTTCGATCAAAAAACTTATGAGCTTAAAAATAAATGAAAAGCTGTGAAGAAACTTAGAAGAACTTAGGATAGCTATTTGAACTTTTAATCAAGTTGTAGAGTAAAAATTGAGAGAATATTCGTATTACTCAAGAAATTCTGGTTACAATGCATCATTTTCCCATCCCTTTCTTATTTGAAGGAAGGTCCTATTTTTAGGGGACCTCTAATGGCCCTTAGTACAAAAATGGTCCCAAAGGGACAAAGAGGTGGTGGTATGACAAGGCACCTCAAAGGATCATGGAGCTGGCGTTAGTGGTGTCGAGCTTCAGGCCTGTCTAGCCTGACATTTTTCGGAGGCGTGGGAGGAGATGTGCCTCCTTTTAGGACTTTGTACGACTACTACTCTTCTAACTTATGTACTACCACTACTCTTCTGATGGTCGTGTCTAGTTCGTACTCCGTACTGCTCAAGCCTTTTTCATACCTCCTCTTTACCCATTCCTTAATAAGTCCTTAGAGCTTGAGTGCAAGGCATTTATAGCTAGTGGTTGAGGAGGTACTTTGCCTCCAGGCTATAGGGACTCTCTGAACTTATTTTTGTTAAAGCTTAGGAATGTCGTTAAGTTGGTATTCCAAGTTTGTTGAGGCCCTCCAAATCATCTCCTTAGCTTCTAGGGAGTCTTGCACACATTTCATGGTCTAGGGAGGGGTTGAGCCTGTGCTTGGGCTTTATGAGGGCCCTGAACAAGCCCCCTAAGCTCGCCCCTGGGGTCCTAGGGGGTGTGAGCTTGGCCCTTGTGTCTCCTCCATCTCCTCAAAGAAACTCTTAAGGGTTGGCGTCTTGTTTTGATTTTCTTTTCATTTATCCATGCTCACATTAGTTGCTTAGTAAAAAATAAACTCCATGGAGGCTTGAGCTTGCCCCCTAAGCTCTAGGAAGGCTTGAGCTCGCCCCCAAGCTCCCGGAAGGTGCAAGTTTGATCCCTGAGGCTTTTCCTATCTCTTAGGACTCCTCTTGGGTGCTTTACTTGATGTGGAATTTTGACATCCACACTTGCCCCTCTGAGTCTATTAGAGGGCCTTCAGGCGTTCTTGTAGACTCTTTTTGTGCCATCTTTATGACATGCAAGGTATAAGTGTGTTTATTTGTTTATGATATATGGAAAAGAATACTTCATGAGTGGTGATCCTTAGGTCCCCTTTAAAGTTTAATTAATGGAAAGCATTCCTTGGTACAGATCCCACAGATATCATTGGTGTACACAACACTAGCCGCACGAAGGAGCTTAAGGTAGACTACCCGGAGGGGCCTACAAAGTAGTGTCTAGCCAAGTTAAGCCCTCGTGTGGTGCTCCTAAGGTGTTGCCCTAGGTGGTTTGTGTGCATCCAGTACATGTCAGATTTCATAGTGAAGAGTGCTTTAACAATTCTTTCTTGTAGTCCTTTCGTCTTGCTTCTTCTTCACTATCAGCAGGTCGACTTGACCGTGAAGTCTACCAGTACTTGTTCGTTGATTGATACCCTTGAAGTATAAGTGATGTCAACAAAATATATATCTTTGGTAAGGATGAAGAATGATCGGCTTACTATCAAGATTCAGGGTCTTGAGAAAGAGCTTTCCGAGGCCACACACAAGATAAAAGCAGCCATAGCGTAGACTTCCTCTTTGTCTAAGAGTAAGAAAAGTGCTGAAGCTAAAGTCTTATATGGTGCATGGAAACAGAATCATGGTTTCGACTTCTCCTCATTTGGAGACCCCGCTGTTGCTAATGCTATCAAATGGAGTGCTCATGGCAGAAACCATGAACTTTTATTTTCTACCCCGTCTTTTGCTCCCATGTGTGGGCAACTTCTTTCTTTTTACTTCGATTTGGTTGTAATGCTCCTTAACTTATCTTGCCTGAGAGGTTTTTCCAGGTCTCTTGTTTTCTTCATGAGGAACTTTTAACAAGTCCTACTATGTCTTATGCTTATTTTGAGATGGAAAATTATCATGTCATTTTATACTCATGGGCTTCTTATTAACACCTCTTTATTTTGAAAGGGTTTCTTGGGACCTCTTTACCGCATGGGATTCATGTCTGTTGGTGCACCTTGACTACTTGTAAGGATATGTTGACCATTTGGGTTCTCGCTATCCTTTTATGTATTTATGTGCGCGCGTGCTATTTTGTGTGAGAAGCGTCATTCTTATCATTATGCATAGTAGTATTTTTGCAACGTCTTCTTTGAGACCCTTTTTGTGCTTGGTGACTTTGCTAGGGCTCTCAAGAGCTAGGACACATACCCCAAAAAGAACGGGAAGAGTCTTACCCATTCACAAGTTAAGGATTTAATCATTGTTTTCCTCTCAAAAAACTTTTCTCTCTACCATTTCTCCCCAAAACTGAGGCACCCTTTCTTCCCCCTTCCCTTTTCATTTTTCTAACTCTTAAAAGAAAAATCAGAGGCTCTCTCTCCCTCTCATTTCGTCCCTCTCCCTTTCCTCTCAAGGTAAGTTAAATCCTTTCTTTTGATTCATTCTTTCTCCTTCTTCTTCAAACTTGAAACCCTAGGTTTCCTTGTGCATGCACGTGATCTAAAATCCATGCATATCCTTGTTCTTGTGTTCTAGGGTTCAAGAGAAGCCTTTACTAGTTGGATCTCAAAGTTGAGCATCATTGTGATAAAATAAAGCAAGGTAAGAGGTTTTTGTAAGCTTGCATGTTCTTTCCGCTCATCTAGTTTCTTTCTACCCTGATATTTTCTTAAAAATATGCATGCGGTACTTTGGGGCTCGGTTTGAGAGTTTAGAGCACCAAGGGAAGGTTTTGACGAGCTTAGGATTACATATCCAAGCTAGGGCTTCAAAAGGTAGAATCTATGGTTGTTTTCTTTATGTTTTGTGGTGATTCTTGTAGAACTGGTTGTGTGGGTTATTTAAATAGTTTTTGAGCTTATTTTATGCTTAAGGTTGAGATTTTATGGTATGATGATTTTGCATGCATGCATGTGGCTAGAGTTTATGCTAGAAAGCTTGTTGTTGTTGAGTGTGAGTAAAAATGAATGCTGCCAAAATTTTGTGGTCTGGCTTCAAATGGGCCAGATCGCATTCCACTGCCTCTGTTTGTGAAATTAATTTATATAGTTGCACATTTATTTATTAGTACTTGATGATAGGATTTAGAAAATAGTAAAAATGTATTTTTAAACCCAAGTTATACACTTTTTGGCATTGTGATGAAAATCTGGAAATTTCTGGGTAGCATGAACTGCCCGGATTGTTTTTCCTTTTGAATGAGTTTTAATAATAAAAAATCTATGAAATTTGGTAGGATATTATTTTAAACATTTATAAGGATCACGGTAAAATTTTAGAAGAAAATGTATAATTGTATAAGAGATATGATTTTTCAAAATCTTCCCTAAAATCTGGAAACAAAGAGGGTGTTTGGCACCTTAACTAAAAAACTGTTTTTTGTTTTTAAAAACTAAAAACTGTTTTTTGAAAACAAGTGAGGGTGTTTGGCATTGTTTTTAAAAAACAATTTTTAAAAACAAAGTTACAAAAAACAGAAAATTTTGAGAACAAGATAAAGTTGTTTTCTGTTGTTCTCAAGTTTTCTCACTTCTTATTTTTCATCATTTTTTCTTTCAAATTATTTTATCTCATTATTTATTACAAACTTTTAAAATATTTTTTTCTTTGTAAATATATTTATTAATTTTATATTTAAGATTTAAAAAAAATAAAACTAAAAAATTGTTTTTAGAAAACATTAACCAAACACCTCTTATTTTTTAAAAACTACAAAAACAGTTTTGTGTTCTCATTTCTGAGAACACAATTTTGAAAACAAAAAACAGAAAACAATACCAAACAGGCCCAAAACTTTTGGGCAGCAAGCACTGCCCAAATTTCATTAAAAAATTTGATGGGTTCTATTTCTCCAAAAAATATGAAATTTTTAAGAAAGCTAATTTAGAAATTTAAAAATATCCATGTAAAAGTTTAGATAGAAATAGGCCACAGTGTAAGAGAAATAAATTTCCAAAGAACCTTAAAATTTGGGAAAATCTTCTGGACAGCAGACACTGCCCAGATTGCTTTTAATATTTGAATGGGTTTTGTCATCCAAAAAATTATGAAATTTTAAGGGGAATTAGCTAAGATATTTATAAGGATCCCTGTAAAAGTGTATAGAAAACTGTGTCACGGTTTAAGAGAAATTTGTTTTCTAATTTTTTCCTAAAATCTTAAAGGTAGTAATTTCGAACCTTGATGAAAAGTAATTTTTGGGAGGTTAGTTCTCTTAACCTAAAATAATTTATGACGCAAGACTTTTTTCTAGTTTCCGTCCTTATGACATAGAATACGTGAACAATAGTTTAAGGGTTTTGGTTTAAAAAACTCAATTGAGGGCAAAAGCTTAAAAGAGGGACTTTATCACTTTAAAACATATAATGACATTAAAATTTTGGAAATGAGAAGAAATAATCCTTTGCAAAGATAACTAAGGATTTGGAGATTTAACCAATCCCAAATAAGCTTGAGTTAATTTAAAAGTTGATTTTTACCATTTTATAAGTTAAGGGTCCAATTGCCCTTCTTTTAAAAAATAATATAAAAATAGATCCTAGGTTATGGATAAAAACGGTAAGAATGGGAGTTTGGGTTTTGTAGAACCTTTAAAAGAATGGGATAACATTGTTAGATATTATTTGTAAAGAGTTAAAAAGTAGCATTTTGGTAAATGATAGAAAACGATAAACTTTTGTAAGAGGATGACAAGTTGGTATTTTTCTAAAAGTTATGAGTTGAGTAGAACTCCTTTTTCCTAAAATCAAAATACGAATTATCTGATAAGAGAGTTCTTTAGTTAAAGAATATTAAGATGCATGACACGAAGAGTGCGTTGTGATGAGGCCGATTTTCTCATGATACTGTAAAGACTTAAGCGAAATCCGGCCTTATACACTTTAAGGTGTATAAGAGGCTATACTATAGTCTCTAAGAGAACTTTATTGCATGTGTTATCGTAGAATATTATCTATAAGAGTAGGTCATAGTTTAATCCTACTGCATTATATTAATTAAAGTAACCGCGAAAGGGAACACGAATAGCGGTGTTAAAGATGCAGTTGGGAACTAAGGACTCCGAGTAAGTTAGCCTTTCTCTTTCTTGGCTACAACATGAATATACTAGTGTGTGCTTGTATTATTAGATTACAATAGTTTTGTTCAGGTCGTTATGACTAGGGTATGCTTAATGTCAACCTTTTGCAATGCTTATGCACTTTGTGGCTTAATGGTAAGTGAGTTCAAGTTGGAGTGAAAACCTTATCTTAATACTATTCGGGTTAGAGCCAGGACATGGTAAAATTATAGCCCGGGTTGGAGCCAGGACATGGTGAAATTATAGTCTGGGTTGGAGCCAGGACATGGTAAAATTATAGTCTGGGTTGGAAACAGGACATCGTAAGATAAAGTCCGGGTTGGTGCCAGGACATGGTAAGATAGTATGGGTTGGAGCCAGGATGTTAAGAAGAAATTAGGGTTGGAGCCAGGATCCTTTATGTTTGTTGGGTTGATTAAATTGTGTAATTATATATATCTCGATAGTTCTATGATTTTCTGAGTGCTGGTTATCATTATATGTGTAACGTTTGTTGTTAGGTACAATCAAAGTATTTGATTTTATTTGGCTATTGTTTGAGAATTTTATGATAGGGTGGGAACTTGTCCAATACCCTAATGACCGGTAGCAATAACTACCTTAGGTCAACCCATTACTGGGTTTAGTATACTTGTGTGTAAGGTTATTCTTACTAAGAGTTTTCGCTTACCTAGTTCTTTCATGTAGTAGGTAAGTGCAAAAGCAAAGTGGAGCAGTGAGCGTTGGAGCCTGCTTGTGGATATTTACATGTGGCCTGACTTGGGGAGGGTTTTGATGGATCACCATTTTGAAAAGAAAAAGCTGGAACTTTTTTACTTCTTTTAGGATAATTGTTTTGTTATAACTCTGTGGAAGAGTAGTTGTATTTCTGTTTGCTAAACTAAAAGTGTGTGCACACGATCTTTTTAAAAGTTTGTTTATATGGATTTTCGGTATAATGAGTTAAAAGGAAAAAGTTTAAATTTCCACATGATTTTGTTCCTGTATGTTTTGAGGGTCGTTACAAGTGGTATCAGAGTTCAATTTGTGTCGATTCTGTAGACAAACCCACATGTACATTCTACAAGATAGACCGACACCCACTGTAAATATTGTCTTTTCATATCTGTTTCCTTTGTTTCTTTTATTTACCTCAAGTCTATAAATTGTAGGTTATGGCTGATATACTTGAGATAGGTGACCCTGTGATAGAGAACTTACCTATGATCCCTACACCTAGGATCGATTACTATAGACTCTTTAACGATGAGAATTGTAACGACCCAAAATTACTAATAAGGCTTAAGGGCCTTGATTAGTGTGTCGGGAGGGCACAATTGGAAGTTATGTGAATTAATGGTGGAAATGCATGATTATGTGAAAAGCATGCTTATATGATTATTTGGATAAATGTGAGGCATGACTATGTGTATTAGTATGCATGTAGGCCCTAATTAGGGTATAAGGGTATATTTGTAATTTTGGCCCGTTCATGGCATAAATGTAAATATTTGTGATAAAATGTTGAGACCACATTATTATGTGGATATATTTGTAGCTTGTGGCTCGAGGCGATCCTAGCGAGCGGTTTAGCGGGAAAGTCACGGCAGGGATTTATAACCGGCTCGTGGGAGTCCGAGGGTATTTCTGGGAATTCGAGAAGTATTTCGGGGGTTATTTGATACTGAGGAAAAATAGGTTAAGTCTCAGGACGTAAGCAGTAATTATTAGGGATACTCGAGGAATTAGCGGGAATTGGGAGTAAGTGACTAAAATGCCCTTGGAATGATTTAAAGGCTTAGATTTAATGGGAGGGTATTATGGTCATTTGGTTATAAGGGATAAGAGTTATTTCAGCCTTCATACACTTGGTGGAATGTTTAGAAACTGGGAGAAACTGGAAGAAAAAGGGAAAAGACAAAAGAGAGAAAAAAGGAAAAACAAAACACTTGGGACTTACCCTTTTCTCTCTATCGGTATATCATTTTCTAGCACCATTTCTTGTGAATCCTTAGAGCTGTGGTTCAAAGGAGGATTAGGTCAAGTTTAGCACTTGAGGTTCTTGGTGAAACTAGGAGTTCTACTGAAATTCAGTCCCATTTAAGGTAAGCTTTAAGGTTATTTTTCAGTTTCTGGTTTCTGATGTTGAAATGGATTTCTGAAACTTGGTTTTGATGGAAATTAAGGGATATAACTTGAGGAATTGATGACCATAGGGCTGGAGGGATACTAAAGATAGCATAAGGTCGAATTCCCCAATTGAGGTAAGAAATTATGAGTTTGAACATTTGAATTCAGGAATGTTCTGGTTCTCTTTTGTTGGGTTTTTGAGCTTCATGCTCAAACATGGCTTTTTCTTTTTTTTTTGGGGGTGAATGTGGCTAAGTTCTATATGGTTGGGTAGTGTAAGGTGAGATATAGGTAATGGTAGACTCAATTTGGTGTGTATTTGAGGTTTGGAAGGGTTCCAAAGGGGTTTGGTTCGAGGAGAATCGAAGTAGGAAAAATAGGGTGTTGCTGGTCTGTGACTAGCGATGTAGCGCTAGCCTTTGGGCGCTACAGCGCTAGGCTTGAGTTTTCTAGCGCCTTTGGCTCTACATTTAGCACTATAGCGCCCTCTTTGAAGCGTTGTAGCGCAACCCTATCTATAGAAGTGGGTTTTTGGGTTATTTCTTAGGGTTTTCGCTCGGGGGCTCGGGGTTTGATTCCACCACCCTGTTTGGTGGAATTAAGGCTTCCTGAGGTCTCGGGATTGGTCCCGAGGTTAGGTTTTGGAATTGAAGTTTTGTGATGATTTTAATTTGTGGCTGGACTAAGTGAATGCTAGGGCTGGAAAGGGATCGTGCTTGAGAGTTGACTTCATTGAACAAGCTAGCGGAATCAAAGGTAAGAAATTGCACCTCGTTATGTGTTAATGATGGGACTAAGAGCTCCCTATATATGTATAATGGTATAGATGGTATTATGCGATGGGACATGTGATAAGCAGCCTAAGAGTGTCGAAATCAATACTTGCGCACAGGGCGCGGCTCGGCCACTGGTAGCTGAGGACAGCTTAATATTCACTGAGCTCGGTTTAAGCGGGCCGGAGTTAGTAGGATAAATAGGGGTGCGACCTAAGGGTGTCGACCCTGACTAATATGTGATTTGATTACTAATGTTAGTTGATGAACTAGGTATGCTCAATGCCTGATTATATAATTGATGTGGATTGTTGAGCATGTGGCTATGCTTATGAGTTGTTTGATTATTGATTTGTAAATTGACTGCTTGATGGTTATGCTTTGGTTTCTGGTTTCTTGCTGGGCTTATGCTACGTGGTGCAGGTAAAGGCAAGGGCCAGGTGGACCAGTCCTGAGTTGGAGAGCTTTGGGGTTGAATGTACATAGTCAGTTGATTGGCCGCCACGGTCGAGGAGTGACACAGGACAGGAAAAGCCTAAATGTCTGTTTTGCCCTTAGAGTGGCTAGTAGCTGTACTTTTTTCTGAATTTTGTAAACTGTCTTTTAAACGTTATTACTTTTGGGATCCCACGACTAAAATGTTCAAATGTATGAAAAGCAACTTTTGTGGCCAAACTCTTTTAACCCTAGCTCAATAATAGTTTCGGTAACACGTTTTTTTTTAACTAAATGACTTGATTAGCAAGTCTTGCACCTTCATAAACACACAGTGTAATGGTCTTGGCTATCCAGGGCGTTACAACTTGGTATCAGAGCGTCCTAGGTTTAAGGGTTCCTGAAGACTGGTTGGATATGTACATTCGCCGTGAAAGACTAGCTCGACTCAGGGTTTGGTAATTGTGTATACATGATTATATGCTTAAATGATTGGAAATGGATATGAATACTGATATCTGTGTGATTAATAGGAAGCATGAGATACTGATAGGGCTTGGCCCTTGATTATTGCGTGATGAGATTGAAGCGTGTTGATTAGCATTGCTATTGCATGTGAATGAATATTTGGATAATGGTTTGCATACTGAGTGTATGTGGATAACTGCTTAAATTGAATTCATCTGTCATATCTATTTATTGGCTTATAGGAAGCATGATGAAACGTGAGTATACTTGGTGGTGATAAAATTCGGTAGCTAAATGTATAGTATTGTGGATTTGTGCTTAATATGCTTTATGTGTGCATGATAAATGTGGTTATTTGGACCTGGCTATGGATTGGTTTGGGGTGTGAACCTCAGGGCTGAGGAATTTCGTCAACAGTGGCGAACGAACTCAAATTGTTTGCGCCTAGAATGGTTAAGTGGACTTGGCGTTGTTTTATAGGGGGGTTGCATATGGTAGTTGGAGTTGGAAACCTCCATCTGCTTCTGAAAGCCGCAGCAGATGTTCGCTAGTATGTGAGTAAGTTATGGGATTTAATAGTTGAGACTAGATGGAAGAACAGTGGAATTCTCTGGGGGGAAAGAGTTGCTTTGCATGCTTTGATAGTGAGGTTACCAATGTTGGTTTAATGTGAGGGTATAGACAGATAAGGGTATCTTATGGAAGGCCTAAAAGGCGTTATCCTCTGGTTTTGAGAAAATTTTGGGTTGCTTAAGAATTGTTCAGAGGGTGGGCAAAGTTAATTCCATCCTTGGTTATATGAAGATGAGAGGTCATGACTGAGGGGTTGTGTTAAGTATTTGTGACAGAAGGATGCCTGGAAATGGTACCCGGGCCAAGACATTGGCATGATGGGTTGGAAAGAACTCAGATGGTGAATTAATAATAGAGGTTATAAAGACATGGTTTGAGCTACGGGGACTGGTAGGCTTATAAGCTTGATTTGGAATGACAAGGTAACAACAGTGTATGTCAATGAGTTTTGTGAGTTGGGTAATTCATTTTGGGAAATTGATACAGGCGGATGTCATGGGAAATGAAGACCCATTTAAGGATTAAACCCTGGAATAGTGCAGAGCATATGGGCCACTCCGATGTAGGAAATCATCATTTGTATTTAGGTAGCAGAGAGGGCCATGTTAATTGAGATCTGTGAAATGAGGTATAGAGCATGAGTGCCAGAGATGCAAATGACAGTGTTTTCATTGATGGAGTTTAGTAAGAACAGATTCTCGGTAATCAAAGCAGAAGAACCCCAGACAGTTCTATGGCTTCTGGTTTTGTAAGGAAGGGGAAATCTGATTTGCGAGATAGTTGTCGGGATAGTGATGAGAACCAGTGAGGTTATTTATTATGCACCAGAGGCAGGAGATGCCATCTGGGAAGGTGTCAGGTGAGGGCACGAATTCTACATGGAATGATTTGATATGTTAGGATGGATTCCCATGGATAGGGATGGAAGACTGGAATGCCCTGTTACATTTGAAGTCTGAGGCTAGTTCCTCGGAGCTAATCAGTTAACTAGATAGTTCACTTGGGGATTATATAACGAGCTGGAAGAGTTCAGTGTTGAGAATGTCCCAAGAAAGATTCAGACATAGAGAATATGCCTCAAGGAACTTTGCGAAGGGATGGAGATACTAAGAGGAATTAGAAACTTTTGAGAGAGAAATTGGGACACAAGAAATAGAGAGGTTCGTGGTGAGAGCAATAGAGCTCGTCATATGGAAGCCTTAACATGAGTCAGAGTGGGAGTTAATTTGTTAAGAAATAACCATGGATAGTAGGGAATATCATTTGGAGTACTTTAGTTGGACTTAATGGAACTAAGCTGACCAGTAGGGATTTAGATAGATATACAAGGAAGGATTGGGTATGCTTCAGAACTTGGCTACAGATAGGTTCGGTATCAGGGGCATTATGGAAGATGATAATGGTTTGACAGGAAGAATTTCTGGAGCTGTCGAATAAGTTTGAACTCGGGGTGGATCAGATAGAGCATCGTATTGTAGAAATTGTTAGCATCGTCTACTAAGGATAAAGAGTTTAAATGCCCGGTTTCAAGACGGGACAATGTTTTCAAGAATTAATCTACGATCTGGTTATTACCAGCTGAGGATCAAGGAAAGAGACATTTCAGGAATCACAACTTGTACCGAGTAGGGTGTGATAAATTGGTAACAAAAGTTCTTAATTGATCCAAGCGTTAGCAACTCGAGTAAGTTCTACAAACAGAAGATATAGGAACAATATGAACAAGTCTCCTTCAGGGTTTATTGGCGGTAAATTAGGCTACTCTCCAATTAGAAGTGGAATGCGAACAACTACTATGCTGATGATATTAGTACTAAAGAAGCAGGGTTACAAGTAAAGCTCCATGAAGTGTATGTTTGGTCTCGCCAGGGGTATTCAGAATAATGCTACAAGAAGAATAGGGAACATGTATGAAGAGGTTTGATCTGAAGCCACAGAGAAGCTATTGAAGAACGTCTGAAGGATAGGGAGCACAACAAGACCGGTAAACACGTCATCTACTACATAAGTATCTTTGCAGGCGGCTACACCGGGGATTAGAAAGGCAGTAAAACTTGAAGTTAAACCGAATGGATAGGGTCAGATCGGAAGTTCAGAAGACATAGTAAGAATTGATTAGCGCTTGGTGAGGTAGGAATATGCATGAATGGCTAAATACAGAAGGGTGGCATAAAGGACCTAACTTTTGATAAATACATGAAACTGTGAAGGTTGCATCACAGGTTGGAGCACACCCGAGCACAGACTGACAAGAGAATGGTTCATGCCTCGCAGAAGGTGGAAGAATGGGAACATGGTCGATATACATAGTATATTGAGTTGGCGGTGTATGCATAATGTAAGGTATTTGAGTGTTTGATCATTTGTAAGAAAGATAATCTTGCGACCAAGATTTGGTGAAACGTAGTGAATGGGTGGATGGTTAGTGTTAAGAATCTTCGACTGTGCGAGGAGAAGATCTAAATGGAGGCAGATCTCTTACTTGAGAGGTGTGTGTCAATTAAAAGAACACCATAGATTATAATGGAGTGGACAAGGTAACGACTGAGATTGGTAAAGTGTTAGTGTATGGTGATGAACAGGTATGCATTCTCTATACAATGGAATCCAAAGTGTTGGTATTGGTGGAGACAGGAAAGAACCTTGTCGAGGCAACACAAGGATAGGATGAGAGATCCGACGGAAATTTGGCCTGGAGATGGGAATTCTAAATGGATATCGTTCCATCTCCTAGGGTATGTTGTATTAGGAAATTTAAATGGATGACAAAATCTAGCATACTTGTATATTGAAAGGTAAAGTGTTATGGTGGTTGATCATAGGAATGGACCACATTAGATTATAAGTAAGGTGATTGGACAGGGAAAGTTATAACTCAGCTGAATGGGTTAATGAAGTTGGTTCAGGTGAACTGGTAATGGGCAGAACATTGATGGTACTGAGTTGAGACCCTATAATTTTTCCAACTTTTGGAAAGGAACTAGAGAACAAAGAAAATAGAGTGGAAACCTGGAATTATCGGTTGATTGCAGATGCAATAGCAATCTGAAAGCTTAACAGTTATCTTAAGGAATTAAGCGTTGAGTATGCAAATACTTGAGATATTAAGGAAAGTGTAATTCTTGATGAGTTAGTCGTGATGACAAATACTGACATACAGGTAAGATGACACGGCATAGGACATGGTAAGATAAAAAAGCAAGGAGTACTAAGCAAAGTAACAAAGTGAAGGATAGTGGATACTACGGTTTAGTATTGGTTCAGGGGGAAACCAAAGAGGTTGTTGGAATTCTTAAGGCAGGAGTGTCTGCCTATCTGAAAGGACATAAGAACTTGTAAATTGTTAATTTCGGAATACAAAGTTCCGGGATGAGAGATTTGTACCTCTCTTGGTAAGTGTAGAAAAGGAAAAGTATGATATTCAGAGAAAGAGAAGGGGAAGTTCTGACTCCCGACTCGGCAGAAGTACTGAAGTTGTACCAAGGGTTAGGTCCGGGGCCCATAAACTGATCTCACCCTGGTTGGGGTGACGACTCATAGATATTTCTGGTATCAAGAACAAGACAATGAAATGATCGTTGTGAACTAAGCAGACCCTGAAGTTTCAGCAGGTTTGTGGTTCAAGCGGAGGTTAAAGAAAGTATGACTATTAGACAAGATCTTGTGGAACAAGACTGTTACTCTCATAAGAATATTATCGAGGAGTAAAAGTAAAGGTATTGAACCTTGGGATTTTTGGTCAGAGGTACGAGGTTTACTATATGATATGTTTGAATAAATTTCGATGACGAAATTATTATAAGGAGGGGATAATTGTAATGACCCGAAATTACTAATAAGGCTTAAGGGCCTTGATTAGTGTGTCGGGAGGACACAATTGGAAGTTATGTGAATTAATGGTGGAAATGCATGATTATGTGAAAAGCATGCTTATATGATTATTTGGATAAATGTGAGGCATGACTATGTGTATTAGTATGCATATAGGCCCTGATTAGGGTATAAGGGTATATTTGTAATTTTGGCCCGTTGATGGGATAAATGTAAATATTTGTGATAAAATGTTGAGACCACATTATTATGTGGATATATTTGTGTCTTGTGGCTCGAGGCGATCCTAGCAAGCGGTTTAGCGGGAAAGTCACAGCGGGGATTTATAACCGGCTCGTGGGAGTCCGAGGGTATTTCTGGGAATTCGAGAAGTATTTCGAGGGTTATTTGATACTGAGAAAAAATAATTGGTGATTGGTTAAGTGTCAGCACATAAGTGGTAATTATTAGGGACACTCGAGAAATTAGCGGGAATTGGGAGTTAGTGACTAAAATGCCCTTGGAATGATTTAAAGGCTTAGATTTAATGGGAGGGTATTGTGGTCATTTGGTTATAAGGGATAAGAGTTATTTCAGCCTTTATACACTTGGTAGAATGTTTAGAAACTGGAAGGAAAAGGGAAAAGACAAAAGAGAGAAAGAAGGAAAAACAAAACACTTAGGACTTACCCTTTTCTCTCTATCGGTATATCATTTTCTAGCACCATTTCTTGTAAATCCTTGGAGTTCTGGTTCAGAGGAGGATTAGGTCAAGTTTAGCACTTGAGGTTCTTGGTGAAACTAGGAGTTCTACTGAAATTTAGTCCCATTTAAGGTAAGCTTTAAGGTTATTTTTCAGTTTCTGGTTTCTGATGTTGAAATGGATTTATGAAACATTTTTTTGATGGAAATTAAGGGAGATAACTTGAGGAACTGATGAGCTTAGGGCTGGAGGGATACTAAAGATAGCATAAGGTCGAATTCCCCAATTGAGGTGAGAATTTATGAGTTTGAACATTTAAATTCAGGACTGTTCTGGTTCTCTTTGTTGGGTTTTTGAGCTTCATGCTCATACATGGATTTTTCTTTGTTTTGGGGTGCATATGGCTAAGTTCTATATGGTTGGGTTGTGTAAGGTGAGATATAGGTGATGGTAGACTCAATTTGGTGTGTATTTGAGGTTTGGAAGGGTTCCAAAGGGGTTTGGTTCGAGGAGAATCAAAGTAGGAAAAACAGGGTGTTGCTGGTCTGTGACTAGCGATGTAGCGCTAGCCTTTGGGTGCTACAACGCTAGGCTTGAGTTTCCTGGCGCCTTTGGCTCTGCTTGTAGCGCTATAGCACCCTCTTTGAAGCGTTGTAGTGCTACCCTGTCTCCAGAAGTGGGTTTTTGGGTTATTTCTTAGGGTTTTCGCCCGGGGGCTCGGGGTTTGATCCACCACCCCGTTTGGTGGAATTAGGGCTTCCCGAGGGTTCGGGATTGGTCCCGAGGTTAGGTTTTGGAATTGAAGTTTGGTGATGATTTTAATATGTGGCTATGACTAGGTGAATGCTAGGGCTCGAAAGGGATCGTGCTTTAGAGTTGACTTCATTGAACAAGCTAGCGGAATCAAAGGTAAGAAACTACACCCGGTGATGTGTTAATGATGGGACTAAGAGCTCCCTATATCTGTATAATGGTATAGATGGTATTATGCCATGGGACATGTGATAAGCAGCCTAAGAGTGCCGAAATCAATACTTCCGAACAGGGCGCGGCTCGGCCACTGGTAGCTGAGGACAGCTTAATATTCACTGAGCTCGGTTTAAGCAGGCCGGAGTTAGTAGGATAAATAGGGGTGCGACCTAAGGGTGTCGACCCTGACTAATATGTGATTTGATTACTAATGTTAATTGATGAACTTGGTAGTCTGAATGCCTGATTATATAACTGATGTGGATTGTTGAGCGTGTGGCTATGCTTATGACTTATTTGATTGTTGATTTGTAAATTGACTGCTTGATGGTTATGCTTTGTTTTTTGGTTTCTTGCTGGGCATGTGCTACGTGGTGCAGGTAAAGGCAAGGGCGAGGTGGACCAGTCCTGAGTTGGAGAGCTTTGGGGTTGAATGTACATAGTCAGCTGATTGGCCACCACGGTCGAGGAGTGACACAGGACGGGAGAAGCCTAAATGTATGTTTTGCCCTTAGAGTGGCTAGTAGCTGTACTTTTTTCTGAATTTTGTAAACTGTCTTTTAAACGTTATTACTTTTGGGATCCTATGTACTAAAATGTTCAAATGTATGAAAAGCAACTTTTGTGGCCAAACTCTTTTAACCCTAGCTTAATTATAGTTTCAGTAACACGTTTTTTTTTAACTAAATGACTTGATTAGCAAGTCTTGCACCTTCATAAACACACAGTGTAACGGTCTTGGCTATCCAGGGCGTTACAAGAATCCTCGATGCTTCAAGTACGATCATTTGGTAATGGATGCATTACATGATAAAAGTCTTTGATATGGCCAACACACCCAAGTGATGGAGAGTGTTATATGTTAGCACTTGTCTGAGAGGCTCGGCAAAGACATTGTTTCGTCACAAATGTTGGCGACTGGTTCGTGACATGTGGGATGACATCTGTATGCAGATCGAGCTAGCGTTTGGACCATGGATTGGCCTATCTCCGTCGTTTATAGCATACCTCGAGGCAGGGTGGTAGATCTTGAGGAGGATCCTGTGCAGCCTAGCGAGGATACTGACATAGAGTTGGATATGCTGATGGATATCCTAAATTAGGTTATGATGTGAGGGTCTTGTTGATACTTTTTGTAAATACTTGGTAAACCTACTAGGTTGTAGTAATTTTGTATAGTTGTATCAAGCGTATGTAGAAACCCAACGTGTAGTTTGGGTTCCCTTTTGTATTTATCGTTCTGCTAACTAAAACTTTCTGGAAAGATTTGGCATGATCATTTTGTATTGCTAGGGTATAGCCTTGAATGTTATGACTATCTGTTTTGAGTTGAATCGTTATAATTTTCTTTTTCTTTTCCTTGTATGTGGGAAACTTGTATACTCAAATGTTTTAAACATTGCTGTATAAAGACTCGTGATGGTGCCTACCACTCAAGCCAGGGGAGGTCAAGCTGTTAATCCACCAGACCTAGCCGAGAGAGCGATCGTTGACCAAGATGTAAGTCATGCCCGAGGCAGAGGAAGGGGTAGAGGTCGAGAGAGATGCGGAGGACTAATAGCATAGCTAGAACCAAATATGGCAACTCAGATAGAAGATCTGAGAAGGACTGTGCATGAGCAGAATACGTCAAATGCTCAGATGTTTGAGGCATTGATGCAAATATTTCCGGAAGTGCCACACAACCCCTCACCCCCAGCACCCCAAGAACACATTCCAGAACCACGGGAAGCACTAGTACCAGGAGACCCACCATTGGGAGAAAATCCGTCAGTGGAATCACGCAAAGCAGAACCACCAAAACCAATCTCTGAACGGTTTGGTAGACAAAACCCACCCATGTTCGAAGGGACTTCGGACCCCCTGGTGGCAAAAGAATGGGTCAGTGTGCTGGAAAGGATCTTTGAATTTGTTGAGGCCACCGAAAGGGAAAAGGTGATCTGTGTTGTGTATATGTTGAGGAAGGACACCCACATCTAGTGGGACATAACTAAGAAGGGGCGTAATACTACACAGATGGAATGGTAATTGGTGGTGAAAAATACACATTTATTCATGGAATAATATAATTTATTTTATAAATGAAAATATTTTATTATGATTTAATTTATTGTTATTTTGTAGGAATTAAAGTTGTATTTAGGTATTTTGAAATGAAGAGAAAAGGAAACAATTAAATCTAAAAAAGAGAAGAGAAATATGATATTTTTCTTGAAACATAGGGCCCAATCTGAAGGCCCTAGCCCAAGCCCAGCGCCAGCCACCTAGCACCTGACCTGCGAGGACCCGCGCGACCCACCTGGCACCCTGACCCGCGACTCGCATGCCTCCCTTCTCCTCCTGCATTGACCCGGTCAATTAAGCAATTTCCCTCAGCCTTGTTGCGTCCATGTGGCGCGCTCCCATAGGCTGGGAATGGGTCAAAGTCTCCTCTGCCACAGCCACCCATGAGCCCAATCTTTTAAGCACTTTGGGCCTTGAACTTCCCATTTTGAGCTTTAAAGCTCATCTTTTTTTGGTATTTTAGAAAAATGGCATATTGACCATGCACCAAAATAACTAGGTTAATATTTATAAGAAGTTTTGATTTTTCAAAATCATATTTTATTATTAATATTTCAGATTTATTGTGTAACCCCAATTTTTTATTTGATTTCTTTTTAGTCAATTTTTCCCTCTATAAATAGAGACTCTTCTTTCACATTTACCATGCAATTTTTAGGTAGCAAAACTCTACCAAATTTTAGTCTCATTTCTCATATTTTCTCTCTAGAATTTCATGAGAATATCTAGCATAATAGGCTAACCTTCTTAGGAAGGTTCGGATGATCCTATATGCACTATGACTTTGTTTGGTATTTTTGATTCACCATGTGCTTAAAGTTTATATATTTTAGTGATTTACTTTCTTTCATCTCTATTTCTTCATCTTGTTATCTATATTTATGTTTACAAATAGTATATAGATTTTGTCAAGCATTTTCTATGTATTATCAAATTAGTGAAAATAATATAGATAATATCTTTATCATTTTCTCCATCTCATTCATATATATTTACTTTTGCTAAAATCTATATAGAATTAGTCATGCTCTTTCTATGTATTTTATAAATAGTAAAAGTAATATTTGTGTCAGGTTTTATGTCCAATTTTTTATTGCATTATTGCCAATGGTATAATGTAATTTTTAGATTTCTCATAAGATTTATCTCATCTTTCCATGGTAAAGAATAGTAATCACTTGAATACATTTTTGTGAAACATATTTGTGCTTCAATGTTAAATCTTTCAAATGAATAGTTGGGATGTAAACTACTAATTTGTGTAATTTTTATAAATCAAAGATCCAAATAAATAAGTATGCATATTGGTGACTCTTGATCCTTCCTACTTGTTACCTATTGTTACATCATACTTTAGTTTATTTTTATTTCTAATCTTTAAATCTCAAAAACAACAAAAATATCACTTGTTCTATTTTCCTCATATTATTTATCTCTAAACTTTATTTCTTTGCCTCCTTGTGGAATCGACCGCCCGATCTATACTACAACCACCGCTTAGTGGATGCACGTTTTGGACGTTAAACAAATTTTGGCGCCGTTGCCGGGGAGGTAATAGTGAAAAAAACAAGTTTTTCAATAAATTTTGCAAAAAAAGGTAAGTAATTCTATCCTTTTTTGTGTGTATATTCCTCTAGAAATTGTTTTTTTTAGATCTCCCTTATTTACTCTTGTTTTTTTTTACTTTAAAAAAAAGGGTTACTATCATTTTTTGTTGTTGTTCTTTCTTTTAGTTAGTTTTTTTTATGTCATTGTTGTGCTAAAAAAAATATATAAAAAATTTTGCTATCCTTTCTTTTCTATCATTTGTTATTGTTCTTTTTGTTATTTTTTTTCTCTCTTTTTATTTATTATTGTTGTACAAATTTTTTTGTAAAAAAACTTGTGTGTGTATTTAGTTTTTTATTAATTTATTTTTGGTATCTTATTTTATTCTATTTTTTTATTGTAGTAAAAAAACAAACTTGAAAATATATATATATATATATAAATTGGTTGTTTATATATTGTTAGTTTAGTTTTAATTTATTTCTTTTGTTTTTTTTCTTTATTTTAATTATTTTTATTTATGATGATTTGTTACATTTTTTTTTCTATCTTACTTTTGTACTATTTTTTTTTATGTGTTTGTAGGATTACTTTAATTTTTTGTTTACTTAGTTTTTCCACATCTTTGAAAAAATGTTACTTTCTTAGAAAAAAAATTTAGCCCTTTTATTTATTTGTTACATTTTTTTTATCTTACTTTTGTGCTTCTTTTTTATGTGGTTGTATGATTAATTTAGTTTTGTTGTTTACTTAGTTAGTTTTTCCTCTATCTTTGAGAAAATAAAATATTACTTTCTTAGAATTTTTTTTAGCCCTTTTATTCATTTTTTTTCTATAATAATTTTTAGGCTTTGTGAGCATCTTATTTTTTGTGTTTAGATAATTTTTTATTTATTTATTATTTCTAGGTTTGTCTCTTTATTTTTATTTTTTTTTGTTATTAGTTTTTTTATTTTTAGGTTTTAAATTTTTAAAAAAATTATAAAATACAAAAAAAAAATAGTAATATAAAAATAAAGCTTGTTTTGTCAACATAAGCAATTTTTGCTTAAAGACCAATTTGAGTAAAGTTCCATCCATGCTTACTTAGTTACCTCGGGGAATTCTAGTAAGTGTTGGTTGTAAGAGGGCTGTTTTTCTAAATTGTGACCCCTCCACAATTATCTGTGAACCTTGGGGAGTTCTCGATAAAGTGTGGGTCTTAAGTGAGACCGTTCTAAAAACCTCAATTCGACCTGCAAACAAGTAAAAAAAAAACAAAAAAAATCACAAAAGCAAAATAAATAAAAAAAAATGAATGAAGAATAGAAGAAACATTTCGAGTTGTATTTTCCAATGTATTTTCCTTCAGCTGGAAACAATCATAACTCTAGTGCAACTGATGGTACTAGCCGTTTTAGAGGTGCATGCAAACTTAGTGTAAGAGAGTACCAAGAACTTGAGGTCTTAGAAACTAAGTTTGAAAGAGAAAGTTACGAGGTTTCCTAGGTAGATTATGATGAACGTTATTGTGACTTTGAAAGAGTCGACCATAGGAATCATAATTCTAGTTGGACCAACTCCGTAGATTTTAGTTGGAAGCCTGAGTAAAACTACCATGCACCACCTCACATGAATTTTGAGCAAAAATTTCCTAACTTCCCACATGGACCTCCATCTAATATCGACACTAATACAAATTCCTTAGAGGACACTTTACACATATTTATAGAGGAGCAAAGAGAGTTCAATAGACAATTTGTGGAAGATTTTAGGGAAACTAGTACTCAACTTTCAGAATTGACCAATGCTATTAATGCACATACTCTAAGTCAATTATCATCTCAGCCTGAAACCATAGCACCATCATTTACTCCCATTACTAAACCCGATGAGGATGATGCTATTACCATTTGGAGTGAAACTCTTTCCCATACAGAAATTCTTTCAACCACTCTAAAGAAAAATAAGAGCTATCATACTGATGTGATTGACTTAATCGTTGAGGAAATCATACACATATTTGTAATGAAACATTCACCCAATTTCCTCCATGATTTTGAACCCAAACATTTTCTTTATCCTGAAAATGTTACTAACGCTTCTATTTTTGAGACGCAGGATAAAAGAAAATTCATTTTTGATACAGGATAGCATGCAAACATGCAATTGGTAGACTTACCTGAGAGCGATGCTTTTGTCTACCAAAGGCTGATCAGGTTTTATCTTTCTTTTTAGTGTGCTTTATTTTCATTTGTGTCTTTATTTTATGTTGCGAATTTTACTTTTTGGGGCTTTGTTAGTTATCATATTCCCTTTTTCTCCCACAATGGGCTTAACGTTAGACATTGAGGACAATGTCTCATTTAAAGTTGGGGGTAGTAGGCATATTCATGCGTTGAAATATATTTTGATTTCTATTTTAAAATTTTGAGTTAAATGTTTGCAAAACTCATGACAACAAAATTTTTGTGAGATAGTTTTTGCTATTTTTACTATTAGGAAGTAATTTTTTAGAGTAATATCATGCACAGCCAAACATTGAAAAAAAATTAACACATTCAGTTGAGAAAAATCCTAAAGTTTAAAGCTTTTACATTTTGTGAGATGTGAGAATGAGAAAACAACTTTGAAACCTTCTATTGATCATTTGAGTTGGTAAACTTAATTTTTTGGGATTTTAAAACATGACATTTACTAGAGGGATAATTTTTGTTTTAAAGAGCCTTATTGTTGTATTTTATTGTAGTTTTCCTTTTAATTTCTTGTAATTTTTTTTATTTATTCTTATGTTGTCTCTTCTCAAAAAATATTTATATAAAAAAAAAGAAAAAAAAATATTTATATATAAAAAATGAATAAAAAATAGAACAAGAGCAATATTTTTCATCTTCATCTTTTGTAGTTTTGTTGAAAAAAAAAATTGTCAAATAAAAAAAATCAACATTACTACATTTGTTTTCAATTTTGTGTCATAAAAAAAAAGTTTGTGTATTTTATTTTTGTTTTGTTTTTTATTTTGGCTCTTAATATCATTTTGTAAAATCCCGAAGGTTCTTATGTCATTTAGATTCCAATTACTTGATTAGCCTATCTTTTGATCAATATTCGTTAACATTGTTTGTCTTAAAAACGATAACATCCATTTTTGAGTGTTAATTGATAACTTTCCAACTCCAAGAGTGTCAACCATCTCCCATAAAAATACTTTCATTTGGAGTTGAGACTTTATTCTTTGGTGATTTTTCAATATTGTTTGTGTTGTAAATTTTGGAAAGAATGATATGGTTTGGTGCACACACACAAAGCTCTTGAATTACAACTTTGATAGTTTTAAATAGCATTTTCTAAATTCTCACTAAACATTTTGTTAAATGATATTGCATAATTTAGTTTACTAATTCATCTTGGTAATAATTTTATCCGCTTGAATTGCTAGAGACTAGCAATAAGCTAGTTGGGGGCTGTGATTAGTGGTGAAAAATACACACTTATTGATTTTAATAGTCAAAATAAATTAAGTTTTAATTAATAGTTTCATGGAATTAATATGATTTAGTTTATAAATGAAAATATTTGATTCTGATTTAATTTATTGTCATTTTGTAGGAATTAAAGTTGTATTTTGGCACTTTGAAATGAAGAGAAAAGGAAACAATTAAATCTAAAAAAGAGAAGAGAAATATCATTTTTCTTGAAACACAGGGCCCAATCTAAAGGCCCCAGCCCAAGCCCAAGCCCAGCGCTAGCCACCCAGCGCTTGACCCTCGAGGACCCGCGTGACCCGCCTGGCCCCCCACCTGCGACCCGCATGCCTCCCATCTCCTCCTGCGTTGACCTGGTCAATTAAGCAATTTCCCTCAGCCTTGTTGCATCCACGTGGCGTGCTCCCATTGGGTGGGAATGGGTGAAAGTCTCCTCTGCTACAACTACCCATGAGCTCAATTTTTTAAGCACTTTGGGCCTTAAACTTCCCATTTTGAGCTCTAAAGCTCATCTTTTTTTGGTGTTTTAGAAAAAGGGCATATTGACCATGCACTAAAATAACTAGGTTAATATTTATAATAAGATTTGATTTTTCAAAATCATATTTTATTATTAATATTTTAGATTTATTGTGTAGCCCCCATTTGTTGTTTAATTTCTTTTCAGTCCCTTTCTCCCTCTATAAATAGAGACCCATCTTTCACATTTACCATGTAATTTTTAAGTAGCAAAAATCTACCAAATTTTAGTCTCATTTCTCATATGTTCTCTCTAGAATTTCATGAGAATGTCTAGCCTAATAGGCTAACCTTCTTAGGAAGGTTCGGATGATCATATATGCACTATGACTTTGTTTGGTATTTTTGATTCACCAGGTGCTTAAAGTTTATATATTTGAGTGATTTATTTTCTTTCATCTCTATTTCTTCATCTTGTTATCTGTATTTATGTTTACTAATAGTCTATAGATTTTGTCAAGCACTTTCTATGTATTATCAAATTAGTGATAATAAAATGGACAAAAATTTTAAACTTGTTCAATGCTAAGTACTATAACCAGGCAGTGATGGATCGGAAAGTGGTTGAGTTCGCCAACTTGGTACAAGGGTCATCTAGCGTACATGAGTACGTGTGCAAGTTTGACCAACTCTCAAGATTTACTCCGGACCTGGTAAACACTGAAGCCAACCGAGTTCGAAAATTCATGAAGGGGTTGAAAAGAAAGATAACTCAATTCGTGGATATCGGGAAGACCCACCCGGATACTTATGATGAGGCTGTGGAGCGAGCAACTCGCCAAGAGTCAAGGCTGGTGATATCGTCCAATAATTCATCTTGTGGTCGCTGTAGTAAATGGGCTATGTGGTATCCATAGAGAGGCAAACACAACTAAGGATTAGATTAGTAAAGTTAAAGATAAAAATAACGTAGAGTTGAAGATATGGATTTTGTGAAATTAAAATGATAGATTAAAGAAATTGATCAGATGAAGAGCATGGTACGGTAGAGATGCAATGCTCTAAATCATATTCTAATATTGATATTAATTCAAAACACAGTTGCAATTCTACACCATTAATTGCAACTTGAAGATGTATATGTTAAAAGCACAAATTAATTAATATAGATTAAATTGAATCTAACTCCTAATTTCATAGCATATCGTATTATATATCCAAGAGCGACAAAATACCACTATCAGAATGGAGTAAAAGACATACAATATAACAAATATACTAA
This sequence comes from Humulus lupulus, assembly GCF_963169125.1. Classification (NCBI taxonomy): domain Eukaryota; kingdom Viridiplantae; phylum Streptophyta; class Magnoliopsida; order Rosales; family Cannabaceae; genus Humulus; species Humulus lupulus. The sequence continues at coordinate 125,824,314 of NC_084794.1, forward strand.
AATAAATTAACAATCTAAGTTACATAAGAAAAGTATGAATGGACATATGTAAAAGATGCTAAATAATTTTAGAAAAGAAATTAGAAGATGAGAAACAAAATAATTAATGAGATATGGAAATGAAGCTTAAGAAGAATCAATATCAATATTAGAAATGAGAAGTACAAAAACTACACTCTAACCTCACCAATATTTCTGAAACAGTTCACTCATTTTTATCACCTAAAGCAAGTAAAACTAAGCTGGAAATAAGAAAAACAACAAAACAAAGTATATTTTTTTCTCTCCCAAAATCTAATGATTTTACACTGGTTTTGATTCTCTATTTATAGAGAAAATTTGCTCCAAAGTTGTTATTTTCGTCCATTAGGAAGTGGAGAAAATGGCTTCAAATTCTGCTGCAAACTGGGACAAGTGGCGTGTGTCAATTGGCTCTGAAAAAAATGGTGTTGGGGGTGGGAGACAGCAAAGCCATGTGGTGTGTGCTGAGTGGTGATTAGTGCTCAAAAATATCATTTTATTAATCTTAAAGTATAAAATTAATTAAGTTTTAATTAATATTTTCATGGATTTATTGTCATATATTTTATAAATGAAAATATTAATTTTAATTTAATTTGTGTTTAGTTTTCAGGAAATAAAATATATTTTTGACACAAACAAAAAGAAAGGAGAAAGAAAGAATTAAAATTGAAGAAATCATGAAGAAAATGGCATTTTTGAAGGAGAAATGGCCCAAAACTAGGCCCAAAATGGAGCCCAAACCCAAGCAAAATCTGCTCCCCCACGCTGCCACATGGCAGCTTGCCATTCGTCCACCCGAGCCACCGAGCCGAGCCAGCCGAGCCTCCAAGCCGAGCAACCAGCCGCCAGCTGCCAGCAGCCCTGACGCTTCTTGACGCCACATCCCATCCAGCAGCCTGACGCGCCTGCCATGTTCCCCCACGGCCCGACCACAACTGACGCCTCCAGCCCAGCATCCAACCCGAGCACGCCACGTCGCCTGCTGCTCCCCACGCCCCGACCTGTCAGCTGCCACGGTCAGCACTTGTTCCCCACGGCTCAACACATTTTCCCCACTTCCACCAGTTTTTTTATGCCACTTTCCCACTATTTTGTACACGGTTTTACACGTTTTTGAGTCCTATTTACACTATAAATAGAGTACCAAATGGGGTAAAATTTCATCAAATTGTGTAAGGAGAGTAGAGTATTGTTGGAGAGAAAAATATTTATTTTTCCTATTTTTCTTTTACATTTTTGTGAGTAAAAACAATGCCTATTTTAGGCTAAATTTTCTTGTGGAAAGGCTAGAGTGGAGTTCATGTTTAATATTATATTTTTAATATATTGATTCTTTATTTTTTTCTTCGTTTCTATATATTTGTTACAATTAAATTTATTTTCTTCTAATTTTTATTCTAAATTTATTATTATCTTTTACATAAGTCTAGTCATGCTCTTCTTATGTAAGTTAGGTTTTTAATTTAATTTAGAATATTTGTTATATTATATGCTTTTTACTGCATTCTGCCATTGGTATTTTGTCGCTCTAAAGTATATAATATGATAGGTTTTTAAAATTAGAAGTTAGTATAATTTAATTAAAGAACATATTTTAAGGTGAGCTTTATTATATATATTTTCCAACTATAATTAATGGTGTAGAATTATAGTTGAGTATAATGAATCAATTTTATTAAAATATATATATGTTTGCATGAATGAAACTTATGCCTTCCATACTTTCTTTCTGATTCTAATTCCTCGATTTTATTCATTTAATGTTTATATTCTTTTTCAAATTTACATTTTTCCAAAGTTTATTATTTTTAATTTACTAATCTTTCTTTTAATTTTGTATTTTACCTCTCTGTGGATACGACATAGCCTGATTACTACTACGACCGCTTAGGAATTATTGGGCGATATCAAGTGGCATAACCAAAAGGTAGCAGTGGAGTGGGACAGCTGCGTTAGCTCAGCAAGTGCAATAGGGAACATGGCAGCAACGGGACAGGCGGAGTGCAGGTGTGCATTAGGCGTGTGGGAGCAGCTGGCGGGTGAGTGGGACATGTAGTGGCTTGGCAGGCAGCGGCTTGGCTTGTGTTAGACGGCTCGGCTTGATGAATCTGATGTTGACACGTGTCAGCTGGATGTCGCTTTTGGGCCTAGTTCACCTATAAAAATAACACTTTTTCATCATTTCTTCAATTATAATTCTTTCTTTCTTCTTTCTTTGTGTTTGTGTCAAAATATATTTTATTTCCTGGAAATTGAACACAAATTAAATCAAAATTAATATTTTTAAATATAAAATAAATTACAATAAATTCATGAAAATATTTAAAACTTAATTATTTTTAAACTTTAAAACTAATAAAATGATATTTTTGAGCACTAATCAGCTGGTACAAGAAAAGAAAGAGCCCATACAGGGCTGAAGAACTAGCACATGTCTCCAATGACTGGGGAAGGTACTCTAGTAACTAAACCAGCCATTCTGGAATGTTTGCGTCCAGAGGCAATAGAAGTGTGGGAAAGACCAATACTTTAGGAAACTCTCAGTTTCCCAATGGTGGAAATAATAAATGAAGAATGGAGCCACCAAGCCGAATCTTGAACTTCAACAAGCAACCAAGGAGAGAAAACAACTATTGGTCACAATGCAATAAATGCAATCGACGCCACCTAGGTGAGTGTAACAATGGTAATTGCTTCACCTGTGGAAAGCCTGGACATTTCTCCAGGCACTACCCAAATCCTGGTCAGAAGGAAGGGAAAGACCAACCAAAGCCAATAGGAGCTGCACCGCGAGTTTATGCACACACCTAGGGTGATAAAGGAGCTGGAACTTCCGACATCGTGTCAGCTCAGCTTCCTGTGGCTAATAACTCAGCATCTGCATTAAAGGACACTAGTGCATCCCATTCTTTTATTGTTGCATCTTATGTTGATCAGATAGATAGGAAGCCTGAGCCTATGGCAAATGTATGTGGTGTATCCTTTTCTTTGGGGGAGGATATGATGGCACGGTCTTGGGTTAGAGTCGTACCAGCCTGGGTAGAAGGTCGGGAGTTGACTGTGGATTGTTAGTTTTAGATTTACATGAGTACGATGTTATTTTTGGTATGGATTGGCAAACCAAATATGGGGCGGTGGTGAATTGTAAACGAAGAAAGGTGACTTTTAACCCACATGGGGAAGAACCGTTCATGTTCCAAGGCACAACCCACGAGAAGAATTTTGCTATAACTTCTACCTTGAAGGCTAGGAAATTATTAGACAATGGATGTATTGGCTACCTGGCGAATGTAATAGACAAGGATAGGGAGTCTAAGCTACAACCAACTGAGGTAGCAGTGGTGTGAAAATTTCTGAAAGTGTTTCCTAAGGATCTTCTAGGGATACCCCAAGATCGGGAAGTTGAGTTAATTCCAGAAACCGCACCTATTTCAAAGGCACCATACTGGATGGCACCGGTGAAGCTCAAAGAACTGCAAGTGCAATTACAAAACTACCTGGATAAAGGATTTATACGGCCAAGTCATTCTCCTTGGGGAGCCCCGATACTATTTGTGAAGAAAGAAATACAGGTCCATAAGAATGTGTATAGACTATCGCGAACTCAACAAACTGACAATCAAGAACTGATACCCATTGCCCAGAATTGATGATCTATTCGATCAAATACAGGGAGCATCGGTATTCTCCAATATCGATTTGAGATCTTGATACCACCAGTTGAAGGTCAAGGAATCAGATATTCCAAAGACCACATTCCGAACTCGGTATGGCCACTACGAGTTCTTGGCGATGTCTTTCGGACTCGCCAATGCACCTGCAACATTCATGGATCTTACGCACATATGGTACTAAGTGAGTATCTAGAAAAATTTGTGATCATGTTTATAAACGATATACTTGTATGCTCACGAAACCAAGAAGAACACGCCAAGCACCTGGAGCTGATCTTACAACGATTACGCAAGAAAAAGCTATACGCCAAATTCTCCAAGTGCGAATTTTGGCTAACTCAAGTAATTTTCCTAGGGAGCATGGTGTCAAGAGACGGAACTACAGTCGATCCAAAAAAAATCAAAGCGGTGAAACAATGGAAGGTCCCAAAGAATGCATAAGAAGTTCACAGTTTCTTGGGCCTGACATGGTATTATAGGCTCTTTGTGGAAGGATTTTCCAAAATAGAGATGCCTATGACCGCACTAACCTGAAAGAACGTCAAATTTGAGTGGACATACATGTGCAAACAGAGTTCTCAAAAGCTAAAGACTAGAATAACGACTGCTCCCGTACTCACTATTCCAAAGGGTACCGAGGGATATGCTATTTATAGCGATGCATTAGGTCAAGGAATCGGAGCCGTACTAATGCAAAACTAGAAAGTGATCGCGTACGCCTTCGAACAACTGAGAAACTACAAGAGACTATCCAACACACGACTTGGAGCTAGTAGCGGCAGTGTTCGCATTGAAGATTTGGAGACACTATCTCTATGGGATCCACTGTGACATATACACGGATCACAAGAGGCTGAAATATTTCTTCACCCGGAAAGAGTTAAACATGAGACAATGGAGGTGGTTAGACTTTCTCAACGATTACAATTGCAATATACTGTACCACCCACGAAAGGCTAATAAAATAGCTGACGCATTGAGTCGGTACCCACTGTCTTATGTAATTTTTGTGTAAGAAATACCCAAGAACTACAAACCGATATCTCCAAATTGGATTTGGAGATAGTAGTGGGAAGATTGGAAAAGTTATCTGTGCAACCCATTATCATGGAAGCAATCCAAGGGGACAACTTGCAGATTCGTGGATCCAATGACTGGTGCGTGAGACTAAGAAAGACATGCGACCAGGGTTTCACATCTCGGAGGATGGAGTGTTGGGTTTCAAGGGTAGATTATCTATGTCTGATGATAAGGAGATCAAGAAACAAATCTTTTATGAGACTCATAATACTCCTTACGCTATTCACCTGAGAACCACTAAGATGTATCAGGATCTCAAAAGATACTTTTGGTGGGTAGGAATGAAGAGTGATGTAGCAAAGTACATGGCACACTGTTTGACGTGTCAACAAACCAAGGCGGAGCATAAGAGACCCGCTAGAGATCCATAAGTGGAAATGGGAAATGTTCACCATGGACTTTGTTACCAGGTTACCACACACTCCAAAATCCGCTCATTTCTTACCCATTAAGACAACAGACGGTGCAGATAAGCTAGAAGACTTGTACATTGCTGAGATAGTGCGATTACATGGGGTTCTCATCTCTATAATGTCTGATCCTAACGGGCAATTTACCCCCGTGTTTTGGAAGAGAATTAAAATGGGATTGGGAACTAAACTTAAGTTTAGTAATGCCTTCCACCCATAGATGGATGGCAGAGCGAATGAACAATTCAGACCTTGGTAGACATGTTGAGAGCTTGCGTGCTAGATTTTCAAGGTTCATGGAGTTCAAAAATTCCATTAATTGAGTTCGCCAACAACAATAGCTATCATGACTCGATAAAGATGGCTCCGTATGAGGCACTATATGGAACAAAGTTCCGATCTCCAATCCACTTGCATGACACTGGTGAGAGAAAATTCTTGGGAGTAGAAGGAGTAGAACCTATGGTTGTTTTCTTTATATTTTGTGGTGATTCTTTTAGATATTGTTGTGTATGGTATTTCAATATTTTTTGAGCTTATTTTATGCTTAAGGTTGAGATTGTGTAGTATGATGATTTGCATGCATGCATGTGGCTAGGGTTTGTGTTAGAAAGGTTCTTGTTGTTGAGTGTGAGTAAAAATGCATACTGCCACTACCTCTGGCTTCTAACGGGTCAGATCACATTCCACTACCTCTATTTGTGAAATTAATTGTGTAGTTGCATATTTCTATGTGAATACTTTATGATAGGATTTGGAAAATCGTGAAAAGGTATTTTTAAACCCAAGTTAAACACTTTTTGCATTGTCATGTAAATCTGGAAAATTCTGGGTAGCATGCACTGCCTAGATTGTTTTGCCTTTTGAATGGGTTTTACTAATCAAAAGGGTATGAAATTGGGTAGGCTGTTATCTTAAACATGTATAAGGGTCACTGTGAAATTTTAATGGAAAACTTGTTATGGTAAAAAATATATGATTTTTCAAAATTTTCCCTAAAATCTGGAAACAAAACTTCTGGGCGGCAAGCACTGTCCAGATTGCTTTAAACATTATGATGGGTTCTATTTCTAAAAAAAATATTAAATTTTTAAGGAAGCTAAATTAGACATGAACAAAGATTTCTGTAAAATTTTAGAAAGAACTGGGCCACTATAAGAGAAATAAATTACCAAAGTACCTTAAAATCTGGGAAAAACTTCTGGACAGCAAGCACTGCCCAGATTGCTTTAAACATTTTAATAATTTTTCCCATCCCAAAAATTATTAATATGTTTATATGTACCCCTATAAAATTTTATAGAAAAATGTGTCACAGTTTAGGAGAAATGATTTTTCTAAGTTTTCCCTAAAATCTAAAAGGTAGTAATTTCGAACCTTAGCGAAAAGTGATTTTTGGGAGGTTAGTTCTCTTAACCTAAAACAAGTTATGATATGAGACTTTCATCTAGTTCCCATCCTTATGACATAGAATACATGAATGATAGTTTAAGGGTTTTGGTTAAAAAAACTCAATTGAGGGGAAATGCTTAAAAGCATGACTTTATCACTTTAAAACATATAATGATGTTCAAGTTTTGGAAATGAGAAGAATAATCCTTTGCAAAGATAACTAAGCATATCTCCAATCCCAAATCAGCTTTAGTTAATTTAAAAGATTATTTTTACCATTATGTAAGTTAAGGGTCCAATTGCCTTTTTTTTTTAAATAACATAAAAAGAGATCCTAGGTTATGGATAAAAATGGTAAGAATGGGAATTTGAGTATTGTAGAACCTTTAAAAGAATGGGATAACATTGTTAGATATTATTTGTAAAGAGTTAAAAAGTAGTATTTTGGTAAATGATAGAAAACGGTAAATTTTTGAAAGAGGATGACAATTTGGTATTTTTCTAAAAGTTATGAGTTGAGTAGAACACCTTTTTCATAAAACCAAAATACGAATTATTCAATAAGAGAGTTCTTTAGTTAAATATTATTAAGATGCACGGCATAGAGAGCGCATTGCAGTGAGGCCGATTTTCTCATGATACTGTAAAGACTAAAACGAAATTTTAATGACCCAACTACTCTAGACTTTGGACCATTAATGAAAACTACACATAGACCCTAATCCTTAACAGAACTTACAAGTGAAAAGATCATAACTTTATTAAAATTTGTAAAAACAAATGTTAAACTTACATAAAATCTCAAGTAAGATATGGGATCCCATTGTTTTAAAATCAAAACATAACATAATGGTAATTAAAAAGATATTACATAAATAAGTGCGGAAAAATACACATAAAACTATAAGTAAAGACTTCATCCTCGAATCGAAACTCTCGGCTCTTTGAATCCATTCCGCCTCAATACACATTCCCCAAGCTTCCAAGAACCTTTCCCGCCACTAAGCTATTTTCCTGCACATATAAACATAAAAGGAGTAAGCCTAATGCTCAGCAAGGAAAATCTAACACATAGACCATATACATAAATTTCATAAAGAAACATAAAACATATCATAACACTTATGTCACATACATACTATAATGGCCATTATTACTTGGGGTCCCATAAACTAAACAAGTCATATGCCCATTAGATTAGTGGGGCTTGCTAGCTAAGCAAGTCATATGCCCATAATCTATTTGGGGCTTGTTAGTTGTATAGGTCATATGCCCAAGTCTACAAACATACTTAACATAGCATATTACATAACATAAAATCATAAGATAACATATAAAATCATATAACACATAAATCCTATCCTATTTTCCTTACCAAAATTACCGGGATATGAGAACAGGTTTGGGACCTTGGAACACTCCTAAAAACCATTTATAACAGGGTGAGTATATTGAAGAAAAGGGATGAAAGTGAAGAAAGAGCTATACCATCAAGAATATACTTACCAAAAACCTTATACTCAAGAACTTAGATTTCCTATCCAAGAATAAAGAATGAAGTTAGGGGCTGAGTAGAAAACTATAAGAATTTCAAGGAAAACAATACATAAATGGACTAGAGTGTGGAATACCTTGAACCGAAATGCTATAAAACCTTACTTCCCAAGTGTTTGGTAAGCTTATAGTGATCAAGCTTATGATCCCCAACCCAAGTGTTTACACTCTCATAATAACCTAGCAACTTTGCAGCCTCTGAACTTAGCTTGAAGAATGAATAAATGGCTGGGTACTAGGTCTTATTTATAGAGTTTAGGAATGAAAAGATCTTCATTTAACTTGAATAAAAATAATGGCTTTTTAAGTGAAAAACATTTGAATTATCATTCAGCAGAGGCTGAAGACTCGTTCAGAAAGATGCTGGACTTATCAAGAGGTTGAAGATTTGAATGGAGAAAATTTTCAAAATGTCTCAAAATGCCCTGAAGGAGGCGATATATCGCCCCCTGTAGGTGATATATCGCCTGGGCTAGTATGCCCGAGGCAATCGTGCAACGTTTCGTGTTTTTCGTAACTTCATGCTGCGATATATCGCCCCCTATAGCTGCGATATATGGGCATACACTGAATATTTAAACACAAAATTACACATTTTTAGCTTAATTTGAATTGAGTAAACAGCCTTGACTAAGCCCTCTAACGTTTTCAAAGCTGCTGACTGACCCTAGGATATTCAAATTTTAACCTTAATAAATTTATTCCTCAAAATACTTAGTCACTATTAAACATACACATGACATGTGTTATTATCTTATTGGGTCTTATATAAACCTTATAATATAATAAATATTACCCTCAATATCAGTCATATTAATCAAACCTTAGGTTAAAATTAATATTGTTAAACTATGGGTTAAACTTAGAAAATCTACAAGTGTTACTATGAGTGTCCAAAAAAATCCCGGTCTGAACCATAATCCACAGTCATAAAAATACCACTACTATTACTATAATACTACTATCTAACTAGCTAAGTAAGGTTCTTGGCCTCTACAATTCTCCCCTACTAAAAATAATTTCGTCCTCGAAATTTACTTACCAAATAACTCTGGATACCGGCCTTGCATGTCCTCCTCCAACTCCCATGTTGCCTCTCGTTCAAAACTATTACTCCATAGGACTTTGACTATAGGAATGCTCTTGGACCGTAACTGCTTCACCCCCTTATCCAGGATGCTAATCGGTCGTTCCTCGTAACTCAAGTCTTTCTGGAGTGCTATCGTATCGTACTTGAGGATGTGAGATGGGTCTGACACATACTTGCACAGCATCGAGATGTGGAACACATTGTGACTATCTGCTAGTGCTGGCGGTAGGGCTAGTCTATACGCAATTGCTCCCACTTTGTCCAATATCTCAAAAGGACCTAAAAATCGGGGACTAAGCTTGCCTTTCTTCCCAAACCGCTTTACACCTTTCATAGGAGATAACTTCAAGAAGACTTGATCTCCGACTTTGAACTCCACATCGCGTCGCTTGGCATCCGCATAGCTTTTCTGACGGCTTTGAGCAGCAAGCATACGCTGTCTAATAAGCGCTACTGCTTCTTGAGCTTGCCTAACAGCTTCCGGACCAAGTAGTTGCCTTTCTCCTACCTCATCCTAGTGCAACGGTGATCGGCACCTTCTTCCATATAGCAACTCATAAGGTGCCATTCTGATTGTTGACTGGTAGCTGTTGTTGTAGGAGAACTCTATCAACAGTAAGTACTTATTCCATGATCCTCCGAAATCAAGTACACACGCGCGTAGCATATCCTCTAAAATCTGAGTCATACGCTCAGACTGCCCATCTGTCTAAGGATGAAAAGCTGTACTAAGACTTAACTTAGTACCCATAGCTTGATGTAAACTTCCCCAAAATCTCGATGTAAATACCGATCCTCTATCCAACACTATCGTCTTGGGGATTCCATGCAACCGTACTATCTCTTGGATATAGATGTCTGCATATTGGTCTGTCGTGTATGAAGTCTTAATAGGCAGGAAATGAGCCGACTTGGTTAGTCTATCTATTACTATCCAAGCGGAATCATGCTGCTTATTCGTCCTTGGCAAACCTGTCACGAAGTCCATAGCTATATCATCCCACTTCCATTCTGGTATGTTAAGCGGTTGCAATAAGCATGCAGGCCGCTGATGCTCTGCTTTCACTTGTTGGCATATAAGACACTTGGACACAAACTCTATTATGTCCTTCTTCATCCCTGGCCACCAATAGATTGCCTTGATGTCATGAGTCATCTTGGTAGACCCTAGATGAACTGAGTACGGGGTGCTGTGCGCTTCTTCCACAATCGTTATATCTCAATAAACCTTGACTAGATATTGAGAAATCTGTAGTCTTTCCTTCTCTCACAGCAACCATAGGTGCTGCTAGTGTGTCATCATGTTTTTGACCAATCCGTATATCTTCTAGCAGATTCGACCGGATAGACAAGTTAGCAAGCTTGCCTACAACTACCTCTATTCCGGCACTGATCAGCTCCTGCTGTAGCAGCTTTTCTATTCCGGCTAAAGCTGCTAAAGTTCCATAACTTTTCCTACTAAGCGCATCGACAACTACATTTGCCTTCCCTGGGTGGTATAAGATCTCGCAGTCACCACCCGCGCTGCCTCATATTGAGCTCCTTCTAAGTAAAGAAGTACTTTAAACTCTTGTGGTCCGTATAAATCTCGCACCGTTCTCCGTAAAGATAATGGCGTCATATTTTTAACGCAAAGACCACCGCTGCCAACTCCATATCGTGAGTTGGATAGCGCTGCTCGTACTCCTTCAACTACCGTGAGGCATAGGCTATCACCTTGTCATTTTGCATCAGCACGCAACCCAATCCTTGCTTTGATGCATCGCAGTAGACTACGAACTTATCGTTGGGTATTGGTACACTGAGTACTGGTGCTGAGCAAAGCTTATCCTTAAGCAACTGGAAGCTTTCTTCACACTTATCATTCTAGTTAAATCTTTGTTGTTTCCAGCTCAGGTTGGTGAGCGGAGTGGCTATCTTAGAAAAGCCCTCTACAAACTTCCTATAATAACTTGCTAACCCTAGAAAGCTTCTTACTACAAATGCGTTCTTTGGTCTGGGCCAATCCTTCAAGGCCTCTACCTTTGATGGGTCTACTGGAACTCTGTCTTTTGATATAATGTGCCCAAGGAACGCCACTTGCGAAAGCCAAAACTCGCATTTCTTGAACTTTGCGTAGAGTTGATGCTCCTTCAATCGCGTCAAAATCAACCTCAAATGTTCCTCGTGCTCTACTTCATCCTTGGAGTATACTAAGATATCGTCGATGAACACAACAAGGAATTTATCTAAGTAATCCTTGAAGACCCTATTCATCAAGTCCATAAATGCGGCTGGTGCGTTGGTAAGACCAAAGGACATAACCAAGAACTCGTAATGTCCATAACGAGTCCTAAAGGATGTCTTAGGAATATCTTCTCCCTTTACTTTGAGCTGATGATACCCGGACCATAAATCGATCTTTGAAAATACAGTCGCGCCTCGGAGTTGATCAAATAAGTCATCGATCCGAGGTAGCGGGTACTTGTTCTTAATCGTTACCTTTTTCAGCTCGCGATAGTCTATACACATCCGCATACTTCCGTCCTTCTTCTTCACGAATAGTACCGGAGCTCCCCATGGTGAATGGCTTGGCCTAATAAAACCAATGCTAGGAGTTCTTGTAGCTGCGTCTTTAACTCCTTGAGTTCCGTAGGTGCCATCCGGTATGGTGCCTTAGAGATAGGCTCGGTGCCTAGTACTAATTCTATCGTGAAGTCCATTTCCCGAGTTGGCAGCAATCCTGGCAAGTCATTGGGAAATACCTCCAGAAATTCTCGTATAACACGAACATCTCCAACCTTAAATGGTGTCTCCCTTTCCACATTTGTGATGCTGGCTAAGAACGCTTGACATCTTTTCTCCATCATTCTCTGAGCTTTGAGAGATGATACTAATGGGGTGCGTAATCCTGAAGCTTGTCCCATGAAGCATAGTCTCTATCCATCAGAAGTCTCGAACATCACCTTCTTCCGTTTACAGTCCATGGTTGCGCCATGCCGTGCTAGCCAATCCACGCCTAGTATTACGTCGAAGTCCTTGATCACTAGTTTTATCAGGTCTCCTTCTAGTTCTATGTCCTCAATCTTGATCGGTATGCTTCGTACTATCCGTGATGATTGAACTACTTTGCTCGAAGGCAACTCGGTTACAAACCTAGTTCTAAATCTTTCACAAGGTTTGTCTAGTTTTTCTATCATTCCTAACGAGATATACAAATGAGTGGCTCCCGAATCAAATAATACAGAACATAAGTTATTGAGGATAGAAACCTTACCTGTGACCACCTTATTGCTAGCATCAGCCTCTCCTTGGGTTAAGGCAAAAACCCTAGTAGGAACCATCTTGTCGTCTTTCTTTCCTTCTGGCTTGCGCTGAGGACAATCTCTTTTCCGATGTCCTTCCTGACCACAGTTAAAACATTCCTTGGTGTTTGCGCGACATTCTCCAGTTGGCTTCTTCTAACACTTAGCACATGGCGGGTATTCTACGTAACCCGGCCTATTTCCCCCATTATTCGTCCATGCCCTCTTATCGCTATCGAATTGCTTGCTATCCGGATGCCGTCTTTTCTGGCTATTACTGTTATTGCCAGACTGATTGTTGCCATTATAATTGTTGTTCCAACTAGTCTGAGGTTGACTCTGCTGTCTAGGTTCAGGCTTACTGGCTTCCTCTTTACTTACATTAGCCTGCAACCTCTCTACTTCTATTGTCGTCTCAAGAACGTCGACATATGTAGTATTCCCCGGGTTTGCTAACTTAACCCCCATCTCGATTTTTGGTCGAAGTCCTCTAACAAACTTGTTTACCCTCAGAAAATTGGTTGAAACCATCTTAGATGCGAACTTAGCTAAGCGGTCGAACTGACGAGCATACTCAGCCACTGATAAATTTCCTTGCTTCAAGTTGGCAAACTCCTCGAGTCTTAAAGAAAGTACAGCCGAATTGTAGTACTTCTTGTGGAACAGCTCCACAAATCGAGTCCATGTCATGGTGGCAACATCATGAAATTGCTGGACCAAGTCCCACCATATCCTGGCATCCTTCTTGAGTAATGATGAGACGCAGGATATGCAGTCCGCATTACTGAGATTCATGTGCGTCAAAATTGGCTCCACATTCCTTAGCCACTCTTCTGCCTCAAAGGGGTCTGTAGTCCCTTCGAAGTTTGGAGCGTGTTGTTTGCGGAACCTCTCATACACTGGTTCCATGTGATGTACTGGATACGGTGCGTAATTCGCCACTGGCCATCCCCCATATGGACCAACTTGTTAGGGTGCTGAGGCCATTTGTTGTGGCTGCGACTGCGGTGGAGGCTGAGGCTGAGTCTGAGTCTGAGCCTGTTGGCATTGTTGCTGCAAAAGTTCCTCGACTTGTTGTCACAATCTGGTGATCTCCGCAGTGTTTTCAGCTGGCGGTGCCGGTGCGTTGCGACTAGTAGTAGCACGCACTCCCCTTCTGCAAACTGGAGGAGTGTCATTGTTCACTGGAACAGCATTGGAGGCGTTTCCGTTGGTGCGTGCAGATCTTCAGAGCGACATCGTAGCAGAGTTCTAATAGTTGAAAGAAACATGTTAGAACTTTACCTAATAGGCTCTAAGGCAAAAACTTATTCTAAAACAAACATATCTCGGACCTATTTATTATGAATTCTTATGAAAATTTTTATAAGTCTTCTTTATTATTTAGAGCGGGTTTCTATACTTAGAAAAACAAGCCATATTTATTATTTCTAAGTCTGTTTCTAATTATCCTATATGACTTAATTCTTAGGCTCGAAACTCATCTTTGTTCCAAAGTTAACCATATTGAGGGAGGGCTGGGATCAGTAAAATCGTTCCCACTACTATGGCCCCCTAACTCTTAATAAGGAAACTTGGTTCATTGATTTGTATCCACCCTCACCGAACTTAGTCATTATTCATTTTATTTATTATTTATTATGATTGTGAAAATAAAATCAAACTCATACATGATAATAAAATAACATGATATTCATTTGGAAAAATAGTTTTTTTTTTCACTTATTACAACCATAAAGAAATAAATAAAACAAACAATGAAAACTACTATTCTAAAAATCAGGATCTTCTACATCCGACCCTTCATCTAACATATCATCATCTAGCTCTTCATAATCCTCATTGTCATGTGGATCAAAATGTCCTCTAGGAAGGTTTGTGAAAATCCTATGTTTTTGCTCATTGGTAAACTGAAATTTGGATTTTGAAGTGAACCTAATTAGGAGGAAGTAATATAGCATTGTTGCTGGTAGTTCATCCTCATCATCCATTGTTTCCCATATTTCCTCTAAGGCTGCTATTACAGGATGAAAATCTTTAAACAGTCTAATTACTAATACATATTGTTCCATTGCTCCCATCATGATTTGCTTAGATTCTTGAAGATGACCTATCTCTCGGTGGAACAACAGCAATCTCCGAGTGATTCTCTCTAGTGTTCCTATGGTGTTTCTTGGTTTTCTTATTCTCTTTAAAGCCTTAATGGCTCGGATTTCCTCATAAGTTAATGCTTCGTTCATACTTAATTGAAAAACATAAATACTAAAAATCATTAGCTATACACATAAGCAAAATAACTATAACTTAAATACTTACTTGGCAGTCAGATTTAGAGCTTTGAATGTGTGTATCGAGGAGAACTTCATGCGAAGGAACCATTTCTATGATACCAACTGTAATGACCCAACTACTCTAGACTTTGGACCATTAATGAAAACTACACATAGACCCTAATCCTTAATAGAACTTACAAGTGAAAAGATCATAACTTTATTAAAATTTGTAAAAACAAATGTTAAACTTACATAAAATCTCAAGTAGGATATGGGATCCCATTGTTTTAAAATCAAAACATAACATAATGGTAATTAAAAAGAGATTACATAAATAAGTGCGGAAAAATACACATAAAACAATAAGTAAAGACTTCATCCTCGAATCGAAACTCTCGGCTCTTTGAATCCATTCCGCCTCAATACACATTCCCCAAGCTTCCAAGAACCTTTCCCGCCACTAAGCTATTTTCCTGCACATATAAACATAAAAGGAGTGAGCCTAATGCCCAGCAAGGAAAATCTAACACATAGACCATATACATAAATTTCATAAAGAAACATAAAATATATCATAACACTTATGTCACATACATACTATAATGGCCATTATTACTTGGGGTCCCATAAACTAAACAAGTCATATGCCCATTAGATTAGTGGGGCTTGCTAGCGAAGCAAGTCATATGCTCATAATCTATTTGGGGCTTGTCAGTTGTATAGGTCATATGCCCAAGTCTACAAACATACTTAACATAGCATATTACATAACATAAAATCATAAGATAACATATAAAATCATATAACACATAAATCATATCCTATTTTCCTTACCAAAATTATCGGGATATGAGAATAGGTTTGGGACCTTGGAACACTCCTAAAAACCATTTATAACAGGGTGAGTATATTGAAGAAAAGGGATGAAAGTGAAGAAAGAGCTATACCATCAAGAATTTACTTACCAAAAGCCTTATGCTCAAGAACTTAGATTTCCTATCCAAGAATAAAGAATGAAGTTAGGGGCTGAGTAGAAAACTATAAGAATTTCAAGGAAAACAATACATAAATGGACTAGAGTGTGGAATACCTTGAACCGAAATGCTATAAAACCTTACTTCCCAAGTGTTTGGTAAGCTTATAGTGATCAAGCTTATGATCCCCAACCCAAGTGTTTACACTCTCACAATAACCTAGCAACTTTGCAACCTCTGAACTTAGCTTGAAGAATGAATAAATGGCTGGGTACTAGGTCCTATTTATAGAGTTTAGGAATGAAAAGATCTTCATTTAACTTGAATAAAAATAATGGCTTTTTAAGTGAAAAACATTTGAATTATCATTCAGCAGAGGCTGAAGACTCGTTCAGAAAGATGCTGGACTTATCAAGAGGTTGAAGATTTGAATGGAGAACATTTTCAAAATGTTTCAAAATTCCCTGAAGGAGGCGATATATCGCCCCCTGTAGGTGATATATCGCCTGGGCTAGTATGCCCGAGGCAATCGTGCAACGTTTCGTGTTTTTCGTATCTTCGTGCTGCGATATATCACCCCCTATAGCTGCGATATATCGGCATACGCTGAATATTTAAACACGAAATTACACATTTTTAGCTTAATTTGAATTGAGTAAACAACCTTGACTAAGCCCTCTAACGTTTTCAAAGCTGCTGACTGACCCTAGGATATTCAAATTTTAACCTTAATAAATTTATTCCTCAAAATACTTAATCACTATTAAACATACACATGACATGTGCTATTATCTTATTGTGTCTTTTATAAACCTTATAATATAATAAATATTACCCTCAATATCAGTCATATTAATCAAACCTTAGGTTAAAATTAATATTGTTAAACTATGGGTTAAACTTAGAAAATCTACAAGTGTTACTATGAGTGTCCAAAAAAATCCCAGTCTGAACCATAATCCACAATCATAAAAATACCACTACTATTACTATAATACTACTATCTAACTAGCTAAGTAAAGTTCTTTGACTCTACAGAAATCAAGCCTTATACACTGAAAGGTGTATAAGAGGCTATAGCATAAAGTTTCTAAGAGAACTTTATTGCATGTAGCTATCATAGAATATTAGCTATAAGAGTATGTCATAGTTTAGTCTGAGTACATTGTATTAATTACAGTAATTGTGAAAGGGAAAACAAATAGTGGTGTTAAAGATCCAGCTGGGAACTAAGGACTCCAAGTAAGTTAGCCTTTCTTTTTTTTGGCTACAACTTGAATATACTAGTGTGTGCTTGTAGTAGTAGATTACACTAGTTTTGTTCAGGTCGTTAAGACCATGGTATGCTTAATGCCTACCTTTACAATGCTTATGCATTCTATGGCTTAATTGTAAGTGAGTTCAGGTTGGAGCCAGAACCTTATTGTAATATTGTCCGGGTTGGAGCCAGGACATGGTAAAATTATAGTCCGGGTTGGAGCTAGGACATGGTGAAATTATAGTCCATGTTGGAGCCACGACATAGTAGAATTAATTCCGGGTTGGAGCCAGGACATGGTGAAATTATAGTCTGGGTTGGAGCCAGGACATGGTGAAATTATAGCCTGGGTTGGAGCCAGGACATGGTGAAATTATAGCCTGGGTTGGAGCCAGAACATGGTAAATTGATAGTCCGAGTTGGAGCCAGGACATGGTAAGATAAATTTCGGTTAGAGCTAGGACATGGTAAGATAGTCCAGGTTGGAGCCAGGACATTAAGAGAGAATCCAAGTTGGATCCAGGATCCTTTATGTTTGTTAAGTTGATTAAATTGTGTAATTATATATATCTCGATTGTTCTGGGATTTTCTGAGTGCAGATTATCATGATATGTGTAACATTGGTTGTTAGGTATAATCAAAGTATTTGATTTTGATTTGGCTATTGTTTGAGAATTGTATGATAGGGTTAGAACTTATCCATTACCCTAATGACCGGTAGCGATAACTACCTTAGGTCAACCTGTTACTGGGTTTAGAATACTTATGTGTAAGGCTATTATTACTAGGCATTTTCTCTTACCAAGTTGTTTCATGTTGTAGGTAAGTTCAAAAGCAAAGTGGAGCAGTGAGCACCAGAGCTTGCTTGTGGATATGTCCATGTGGCCTGTCCTAGGGAGGTTTTTGATGGATCACCATTTTGAAAGAAAAAAAAAGCTGGAAGTTGGTTATTTCTTTTGGGATAATTGTTTTGTTATAACTCTGTGGAAGAGTAGTTGTATTTATGTTTGCTAAACTAAAAGTGTACACACACAATCTTTTTAAAAAGTTTTTTTTATATGGATTTTTGGTACGATGGGTTAAAATAAAAAAATTATATTTTTGCATGATTTTGGTCTTGTATGTTTTGAGGTTCATTACATATAATGTATATTTAGTCTAGTGCATGTTCGATGGTTCTTCAAATAATATATATAATTTATTATATATTACTCTTCATAATATACAATTTATGACGTGGCTATCATATTGAAAAATACTATTATTGAGTATTTTGTAATTATTTTCTACACTGACTCTTGGGTAAGTCGGAAAAATGTTGATAAATATTAAAAGTATCATTTTTACTTTTTTTTGTACTTAGAAATACCATCTCCATCCTCTTTCTCTCTCCCTATCTCTTTTCTTTACTCTTCACTTCAACAATGGTTTCCTAAGAGAATAAACATATCATAACCTGCAATAAGTACTTGCAAATTGAGGTATATGTTTGACAAGTATAATATACTTTTAATAGTATTTATATATATGGCCACTGATGTAGATCTGCCATGTACTTGAGCAGAACGGATCTCGCCCCTATTATTTAATTAATAAAATGTAAATACCTGAGAAGTTGCACAAAAATGGTACAATCTCCCTAACATCTCACTAGATTGATGTCTCACTTTGTATCAACTTTGTGTAATATAAAAATTGTGGGAAAAGGGTGAGAGCCAGTTATTGTATCCGACTGTATTTTTTAATTAAATAAATGATGAATAATAGGGTTATATATGATATTTCATGTTGCAGTACATTTTTTATTCTATTTTGAAGGGATTAAATTGTAATTTTACATGCATGAATAAGCTTGAGTATATGACAAAATCAGGCAACGCTAATCATAAGTCCACAATTATCTGTTAACATAACACAATCATTTTAATTATTTTGCATTGTTTTTGCATTAGGATCTACATTATTTTTACAAACATTTATGTTTGAAAAAGACTTGTAATGGAAATGGTTAGTTAGTTTTTTATTTGTGTAGAAGTGTAATAACAATTTTTTTTACCAATTGAATTAGTGATTTAATTGAATTACAAAGCGTTATTCATGTTACAAATTTTTATATTCAAACTTGTAGTTAGGTTACCATTTCATATCAAAATTTGATATGAAAAATAGAGTGTTTGAGATTTCATATCAAAATTTTATGATTGAATTATTTAAAATTAAAAACATGGAGATACCAAACCATTTAAGATGTATAAGAAAAAATTTATAATACCATTCAATTAAAGCATACACTTGAAGAAAGTTTGAATACCAAACCATTTAGAATATCTTAGAAATATGTTATAATTGTCTATAAATAAAATAACAAATTTAGTAGGGCAACCTAGCAAGTGATATTACATTATATTGTTGTTGAAGTATCGAGTGTTATCAAGTGTTATACCAAAATGTTCGATCTCTCGCTGAAGTGACAATAATATCAGTGTTGCTTGATGAAAGGTTTTGTAACAAGATGATTGAACCTTCAAAAAGATCGCATCTGCTCATTGGTTCGTCATATATGACATCACCATAAATGACATATAGTCCAACCTCATTAACAGCGTACACTTTTCCATTAATGTACCGAACACATGAAATTTTGGTGTTGTGCAAACTATTTCTTTTAACTGGTACCTTATAATATTTCATTGGAGTTAGTCATTTGATAGGGACAATCACCACATGGTCCTCCTTCATTTGTATTCTGTTACCTTCATTGCTTAGCACGTCTGTTCATATCCCAGGATCATAGTATCAACATTGTAGTGTACACACTTTACTTTTGAGATATAATAAGTCAAGTATATTCGATGAGTCGTGCATGATTGGAAATCAATAATGTTCAAATATGGTTTGTGCAGTAGACACTGTCAATCCCTCTTACATTTGGGGTTGTGTAATGTGTCAGATAACTTGTTAATGTAACTCTTTTTTTAAAACTATAATAAGCACGCTTTGAATATAAATTACTAGTTAACATCATTGAATTTTAACACAGTTATAATGAATTACCTATAATAGTGACGTAATGTGATATCATCTCTTCGGTACTTGACGTGAGTGGCCATGATGTTCCCAACCTCTACCCTTGTTATGAGGACATGTTTTGGCATGCCAGAATTCACATCCCAGACTCTCACTTCTATTTTGTCGGTAGTGACAACGAGATGATTGTTTCTCCATTGTATTGCATTGGAGAATTGAAAATCTTGCAGAGGTTGAGCTTGGTACCATTGCAAAGTCATATCACTATTCATTACGTCGTATAGTCTTACTTTATTGCCACCAGCCACCCAATGCAACATTCCATTTCGAGCGGGAGCATGGTAATGTGTGGTGGATACCAGATGCAGTAGAATGGGATCATCTGGTTGGTGGATTATCCCTACTTTGAATTCAGTAGTCTCTAACTCCCATGTGGCAAAGGCAGATGCCTCCATAAAGTTTTTGGAACATGCAAGTAAATATGTGGTAGGAGTTCCATCCATTCCCAAAGCTTCTATTTCTCAACATTTGTTCCAGCAACATGAATGGAATTGGTCTGATGGATGAAATATTTTATCGACGTGTTCACAAAAAAAAATGATAGTGAATGTAATTATTAATAAACTTATTTAATGACATAAATGCTTAAACTTTTACACATTAAATTACCCTGTCTTTTTTGTGGTTCATTATTCGGCATGTTCCATCACTATATGTTATCATCGCTTGGTTTGGCCTTAATCTTAAAACTATGGCAGAAGTGGCATAAGTACTACCAAAGTACCTACGATCATAGGTGTATCTTTCATGCATGTTTGTATTTAGCTCAAGACCCCTGGAGGAAAGAAGTCTTCATTATAACCCAATCGATGATATTGTATTGTTTCAAGATATTGGAGATGTGATCTAATTGGGAACAAACGCTCCATGTGCTTCTGAAATAATAAAGTTACTAAACATATAACCAAGCATTCCAAAAATAATTAATATTAATATCAAAAATGAATTGTATAATTAAAAAATAATCATCAGTATCGTGAATATGTCATTGTTCATTTAGATTTCGAGAACACGTTCAATACATAAGCATAATAATGATTAGTACAAAAGAAGTCCATGTTCAATCAATTAAGAGACAACAATTTTGTCCGAAATACAAAGATGTTAAATAAGACAAATTTAACAAGGATTATAAAATAAACAACCCCATATTGGAGAAAATATATTTAGTTCATGCTATCATAATAAACCTCTGTTGAATAATGAATTTCCCTTCCACACGCCATGTTCTGATTTCCTACGTCCATGCTTGTGCTTACCCCTCGTCCTCTGCCAGTGGTGTGGCCACGATTGAGACATGTTCGACTATTGTGGTCAAGTGCACCACTCGCTCTGCACGCCTTTGTCGGAAGCCCATTCCATCTATTGGAAAACCTTGTCCACCCTCCCTTCGCGGCCCATTACCTTGGCCTTTCATTCTTACTCTGACTGGGTCTTGTATGATGTTGGGATTGTCTCGGTATGAAAGCCTAGTTGGTGCTCCTTGTGATGTTCCTCCGATCTTGAACCATTTCTTGAAATTTGTTGTTAGACGAACAATTTCCTCATTTATTGTGTTATAAAAATCTTGTGACTTGGATGCATAGAAGTTCATCATGGTATCTTCCGAATTTAGTGCGCCGAATCTTGACATCTCGCATTGCAAGGTCTGTTCCTCTGGAGGCTGGATCATGTCTATGTTATCTGGTTGGGATTTAGCTTTCAAGTTCAACCATTTTAATAGCATTGAATGTGGAATAATCCTTATTCAACGTGACTTCATAATTTCCAAAATATGTTTGCACGGGTAACCATTACTCTCATAGAATAAGCAACTACACTAAAAATGGTTTGTTCCTAGGGTACGAGTGACCTTGTGCATTTTTTGCCCGTCTCGAAAATTGTCGACGCTGAAGATTGTGCTGTTGGCATGGTCTTCATAGTTGCTTATGAAATACCCATTTTCTAGTTTGATTTCTTAAGCAACTTTGTGGTAAATTTCTTGGGTGTAGAATTTTGCACATTAGTCATAGTAAATACCCAATGCATCTGAAGAGGGGAGCTCGGGCAGCGTGTGTTTGGTGGTGTAGTCGTTTTCTCTCTCAACGTGTCTCATTTTTGTCACTGCGAGGTCTATTGCTGTAACAAACTCATGTAGAGTGTATTTTTTTAAAAGAATTTTTTTAAGGAAAAAATTCATTGACTCACACTATTGCGTTGTTCTCATTCCAGCAACACACTTCTCATGCAGGAAGGTTTCCGCCCACATCCGCTTCCTATTCTACTGAATTTAAACCATTCAATTCCTTCCATTTCATAAGTTTCAATCATTTCTCTCCATTTAGTCTCAACTATCTCCTTCGTGTAGTATTTGTACATTAAATTATTGAAAGCTTTTGTGAATCCAGGATCGTTGCTAGCCCTTGATGCATTTATGCTTAGATGCCAACCACATAAACGATGTGTGTTTTCTGGGAGTATTTCTTTTATTTCCTCACACATGGCATTATCTCCGTCTGTGATTAGCACAGAAGGAATTTGTTGTTGGTGGCATTATAGAAACAATCTTAGCATCCATGTGTAAGTCTCTTATTTCTCATTGACCAGCAAAGCAAATTTGAAAACACACGTTGAGAAATGGTTATTGATACCTATCATAATGCATAATGGCTTATTGTAGGTGTTGGTCATGTACGTTGTGTCAAACGCCATCACATCCCCAAAATCCATGTATTCATTTTAGGCAATTCTGTCGGCCCATAATACGTTGGCGAGTCTCTTATCGATATCGGTCTGATGGTCTAGAAAAAATTATGCATCTCAAGTTGAAAGGCAGTCTAGGAATCCTAATGCACCTCGGCATCTATTTCTAATTTTTCTTCACTAATTGCACTTGCAATATTATAGACATCTCTGACTTGACATGGCATTCTTTCATACCCTTGGGACGACATAGCAACATGAGACATGATTTGAGAGGTTTTTATCCCAACCGAATTCATAGAACGAACTTGGGCAAGAAAAATGATAACTCCATTTTAGAGTTGTTTTAGGATGTGTTTTTGTGGTAATCTTGAGTAGTTAAGTTTTCCTCGTGCAAGATTACGCTTGTTTTTGTCTTTGTTGTAGGTTGGTGCGTTGAATCATGAGAAAAATGTATAAAGAAGAGGAAATGGTGAAAAAAAAGGAGCTTTTAGTGGTCGCTTGACTAAAAATGGCACTAAGGACGAGTTAAAATAAGTTTTTGATAAAGGAAGGATTTTTGAAAGGCTTAAATTTGAAAATAATGGAATTAGAGTCGCGGCATGGGCTTAAAGGTCACGACTCTAGTCAAGTCAGAAGCTCAAGGTGCTGAAGAGAATTAGAGCCGCAACTTGCTCTTATAAGTCGCGGCGCTAGTGAAAGTTAGAGGCGAACCCAGGAGGGCATCAAGACACGGGCCGCGACTGGGGATTAGAGAGTCGCAGCACATAAAGACCTGAATCAGAATTCGAAGGACCTTTAAAATGACACGGGCCGAGACCTAGGAAAGACCAAGCTGCGGCCCGCCTAAGAGAAAAAGGAATTCATGTTTTTTTCTTAATATAAATTCAGACATTATGTTTTAATTAGGGTTAGGTTAGATTTTAATTATGAGTTTAGAGATTAATTTTGATTCTGAGATTAGTTTTTCTAAACTTTCATACTTATTATTTCTTCTTCAAGTCTTTGAATTTTATGTTTATGAATAATTATTTTGTTGTTTTAGTCATGTTTGATATGAACTAAACACTTCTATCTAGGGTTTAATGTAGTCACCTGGATTTCTATTTAATCTTATTATGATGTTCTATTGATTCTTCTTCTTTATTCTAATCTTTATAATGTTTGCTTAATGCTAGTAAATACCTGATCATTATTTGCTTGATTTATGATTTTGATTTTAAATTCGAAAGATGAGAATTGAATATGCTATCTTTATATAGACATAGGATATATATTGGACGAAAGTACATGTATGGCTTGTGTAGTAATTAGGTTTCTATGTTTAATGTCTGCTATATGTTTAAGTTTATCACAGAAATGTAGAAAACCTGCATATAAGTTGAGATCTTATATCTTGAAAAAGAATAGGAATCGATTTTTGTTAACTTGCTATTAGAATAGGAAGAAAGAAATTTAGAACTGATTAATAAAATTAATAGAATGAAAATTTGATGAATTTAACACCCTAGGTTTTTAATTATTGAATCAATCTTTATTCTTGCAAAGTGTATTTTAATCTTAAGTCTTAGTTTAAAAATCACTCTATTTTTTACAGCCAAATAGAAATTTAAAAGTATTTATTGGTAATTAGTTGATAATCCTTGTCGAAACGATATTTTATTTACTATCTATATTACTTGAATCGATTACGTATACTTGCGTATCATATTTTCACGATCACAAACCATCATAGATCACACGGTTGGATCTAAGGAATTACAATTCTGTAACTGATACCATTTCATGATTATGCTCATGGCTAAACTCTTTGGCCAGCCACATGTTGCTGTCTCTCATACGAAACTCTGAGAGTTGCTTGACAACCCACTCTTGTAATTTGGTTTGGTCTTTTCTTGCGGTTCTCCATGTTTAAGTATTGTTCCCTTCTAAACTCTTCCTTCAGGGAAACCCACCGTCTCTTCTCTTGACGTTGTCAGACACTTGCTGAAACTCATCCATTTTGCATAGAATCTCATAGAAAGTCTCCCACTTTTCAACTGAAGTCATGAGTTTTTCTAAAATATCCCTTGTTCCAAGTTCTTTTACAGTTATGGTTATATTTAGTTTTTCGATTTTTGACACTCACTCAGGATTAGAAGTTGTGTCTACATCTACCATCTGTATCAATATGGTATTAGGTAGAATGTTATTGTTAATGTTTGAGTTGGTATTCTTTAATAAATTGAGATTTTAAATTTAATATGTATTAATTAAGTGGTGATATTATTGTGAAAACAACATATAGGTTCATATATTTTAATTTGAGTAAATATTTAACAGAAATATAATGTTGCTAATGAATCACTATTTATTTTTAATTTTGGCCGAAAAAACTTAATGAAAAAAGCCATTTGGGCCTTTTTATTTACTAATGATGTTAGGACAAAACTATTTTGGGCGTATGTTGAGATAATTACATCTCGCACCGAAATATAAAAAAAAAAATTCGTTTTATACGGTATGCTTAATAAATTACAAAAATACGGCTTTTCCCACCCGTGTTTATATATACATATACCCTTTGTTTTATTTTTTTATATTAGTTTTTAATAAGAATTTAGGCATATCAAATAATATAATAATAAAAGTAATAATAATTATAGTTACTACCTTCAATAAAATAAAATAAAGTAGATTAATTTATTTTTATTTAAAATAAATATATTTATTAATATTAAAATTAATATTTATATAATTACTCAAAAAATAAATAAATATTTATACAAATTACAATATGTTGTTAATTAAAATTAATATTAATAACTATATGTTACAATATATAGTTAAAGATAATCACAATATTATTATTCTTTATAAAAATATTATATATATTTTTTAAATCATAGCTAGTCAAACCTCAACACTCAATGTTAAACCAAAATCATAATCTAATCCAAGTTTCAAGTTTTGTTACAAAAATATATTTAAAGTTAAAAAATTAGTTTTGTAAATCTTTGTAATAATCATGTTAAATAAATTTATAAATATTTACGTAAATGTGAGTTACAAAAAAAAACTTTTTAGTTATGAAATTAGTTTTGTAAATTGTTGTTACAAAAATGTAAAACTTGTTTTAAAAAAATATTGTATTTCACCACTATATTCAATAAAGTGTTTTATAAATAATGAATATCTTAAATTTATATTTTTAAGTTGTATAGCATAAATATGATGGTTCTTGTAATTTTTTGGTACAATATTGTAACAATATGGAAAAGTATAATATTTTTATGTATATTTTGTTTATGATTTCTTAACTATAAAATATTTTCGTAAATGTTAGTTACAAAAATATCTTTCTTAGTTGTAAAACTAGATTTGTAAACTATTGTTACGAAAATAAAAAAATTAGTTATGAATTTGTTTGTTAGTTTTATCTACAAAAAAACAAAAACAAAAAAATCTACAATTCTATTATTTACAAACACGTAACAGATATTTACAAGTTTGTAATATATATTTACTAGTTTATAAACGTTGATCACAAAAAATTGTATTTTACAACTTTTATTTATGATTTTGCCACTCCGTATTTACAATTTTGTCATTCCGTGTTTTTATCCAAAAATTTCGTATTTTTGTAATGGACCATATTTTTCAGATTTTTTTTTAACTTTTAGTGCATTCTTGTAGATTTTCCTTATGTGTTTTATGACTAACCTAGTAACCAAACCGATTTGGGCCTTTGAATGTGTAGTATCATTTTATCAATGGGAAATTACATTTTATATGGGATTTTTAATGGAGTGTGCATGACTTTTTTTCAACAACAAAAAAAAGTTTATTTATGGCATTTTTTTTTAAGAATTTTCGCTTTTATGGGTTTATTTTCCCATATTTTTGTATAAAAGTTGGTTTATGCCACAGTTTTACTCTTAATCAAGTTTATTAATTTGGAAGGGTACGTTTGTAATTTGATTATTATTTGTTTAGTTTATTTGTATTTTTATATTATTTTATATTACTAATTTTATATTAAATTTTTCTTTGGTTGTTTTGCAATTTTTTTTTGTAATATGAATTGTTTTTTAAATTATTTTTTATTTATTATAAACATGTTTTTTTTATATTGTACGTTTTTTTTAAATCCTGGGTAAGGTAACCAGATACCTGATTGATCTTTGACAATTATGTAAAAAATAAATCCTAGAGCTAGGTTAAATAACATGCATCAGGAGGCAGTGACGAAGCTATAAATTATACTCCGTGATGGCTTGAACAAAAAATTAATTCACAATTAATATATTTTAATACTAAATTTATCTTTTCAAATATTCATATATATGTTCATTTAAAGAAAAAAAAACATTGTCATAAGAATAAACTAAAATTTACATTTACGAATATTCATTTTTTGAAATCATTGGATGATTACTTTATTGTCAAGATATAAAAAAAATGTATATTTCAATGTACACAAGTAAACAATATATTAAACTTCTATTTTATTTTACAATTGATTCTTCAAAATAATCATAGAAAATAATATTTTCTCTACTATAATAGTATCAATTTTAAAATTCCTCTAACCAAACATTATTTAATGCTCTTGATTGAATTCTACATTTTATCAATGAAAATGTCTTGAGGTAAGGTTTATAAAGAACTTTTAGTATGTATGCTTATTGAACTTCATCACAATTTTTCAGAATAATTTGAAATTAATGTTCTTAATTCTTGTTATTTTCAAAATATTGAGAATTTACGTTAAATCCACATAGATTAACTTTATAATTCATCCTTATTATAACTAGAAATTGATTAATCTTTTATATTTTTGCAATATCTTTTTACCATATTTTTCAAATTTTAATAATATGACAATATATATAAATTTAATTATAGTTTTAAAACACAATAATTTATACATACATTTGCCTTAATCTAATTAATGTACTACGCACTTGTTGACGCCGTTTTTCGCCAACAGTGAAAGGAGAGCACGTAAACAATAACTGATAATGGCCAATTAAAATATGACAATACAAACACACGATTTTACGTGGTTCAGCAGTTAAATCTGCCTAGTCCACGAGTCTCTGTTATTAAACTCAAGATTATCTCTGAAAATTCTTAAGCATGAATTCTTCAGAGTTTTCTCTCCATGATCAGAATTTCGGTCCATTACAATGGTGCATGACCTCTCTATTTATAGAGAAGGCTGCAGAATACTATCCCACATATTTTGGGTAGTTACTATTTTCATGTAAATAAAATAAATGGCTTTAAATGCCCACAATCAGATATAAAAGGAAACGTCCCCTGAAGACCAGGGGACGTATAACTGAACAAATAATATCCCACGATTCTAGTGGATTTATAGTAATAAATGAGGATTACATCTCGCATGGACAACACTTATAGATATTCAAGGTTTTTATCATATATCTCCAAGGCCTTAGCTTCCCAGGTTCCTCGCCATCTTTCGAGCTAGAGACATCTCTCGAGGTGACATGGCTTTCGAGATCGTATGTGCGTCGAGCTCGGGACCCCGATCCGAGGTCATCCCTGAGGATGGATGCGTCTCCGGAGCTACCTTTCGACATCATGAACACTTTGAGGTCACCATATTCGAGGTCGTGTCGAGCCTTGACGGCTCGATATCCAATCCTGGAGCATACTCTAAACCTTACGAGTCCAATTGTTTGTGAATCCAACTTTCGAGGTCATATTTAACATAGCTCGAAATCTGGGTATAACATCTTGCCCCCTCAAAAGTATTTGTTCGAATCCTAAGAGAAGGAAACTTTTGAACTACTTTCTTTGAGAACTATACCGTCATACACTTTGAAAATGGACACGCGTCAGCTGGGTATTGCTCATTTTTGGTACTTGAGTGCCTTGGAAACATGCCCACGATCATTCGTCTGCCACCTTTTCGGCGCCATCTTGTCATTGATCCCCACCCGTTGGATCTAGCAAGGATTTCATTCAACGCCCCAGATTAATCCCCTTTTTTCATCTATATATTTGAGACCCCATTCATCATCTTCTTTTTTATTTCCGTTCACCAGGAGCAAGAAAAAAAAGAAAAACAGAACCAGAGACCTTCCTATAAAGCTTCTATCCCGTGCATGTTTTCATACTGTTCTTGCTGTGTCTGTGTATGTACTAGTTTACATCTTTAGCATAATATGATAGGAGATTTCTATCTGATACGCTCTTGTGTTTTTTTAGACTCCCAACATAGAATTTACATCACTGGTTCATATCCAGTTTTGATGTTTGAGCAAGATTCCTGTTTTCTGGGTTTTAAAATTTTAAGAGACTTTTCTTGTGCACCAAGATTTCGGGTAAAAGACATGGGCTTGACAAATGCACGAAACTCAAGGCTTCCTTTTCTAGTTAAACACCACTCTTTTTTCCCTTGATTTTTGGGATTTTCAAAAAATTATCCACTCTCCTTCCTTTCCTGTGGAACGCACGTCCCGACTCTTTAATAAGGGCCTTAATATATAGCTTATTTTGTTTCTAAACCTCGAGCTCGTAACTTCGAGCTCGCAACTCTTGCATGCATGGCCCTCACCATTTTTTCTTTCTCGCTAGATGTCACAGAATCTGGAAAGACGGTGGGGGTCGTTGTTGGCAATCCCTTACGAGCTAAAAACCCCGAGCCCAGAATCGCTGTTCGCCCGGAACCAACGTCGGATAAGGGAGTACGAGCTTGCGCGCGAGCAGGAGGATATTCGAGCTCATTACCGCCGCCAGATAGACGAGGTCATAGAGGGGAAGAGGAGAGTTCTTCGGGAGGCCCTCTATCCGGAATCCAATTCAGGACCTAGGCCGATTCCCCTCGACCTTGCATTAAAGGTCACTGTCGCATACCATCCAGGAGAGCTCCAATTTTCACTAATGGGGGAACCTTCTTCCTCGCAGCCGAGGAGAGAAATGTTTGAGGCCGAGCACTATTGGAGCTCGGTTACCACAACTAGTCAGATAACTAAAATCCTGGCTTTCCACGGCCTCAGCCTGTCAGGCTCCTTGAAGTGTCGAGCTCCGGCCGAACATGAACGAAGCTGTTTCTCCCCTGGGGGCCATGACGCCAGGTTGAAGTACGCGGCGTGGAGCCAGGAACACATGAGGGCGGGAGCACTATTGCCCTTGAAGTCTTTTTTCAAGGACTTCACGGATTTCGTTGGGTTGGCCTCGTTCCAACTCAACACCAATTCTTACAGGGTGATGTCTGCCCTGAGGTCCTTATACCACGAGATGGGGTGGAAAGGACCTTCGCCTCAAGAGATTTTATATCTCTTTTGTCTGAAAAGTAACCCCTCCCGAGCTCGGGGAGGGGATGGCTTTTATTATCTCTCAAGCTATCCCAAGGAGAAGAAGGTCTTTGAAGATCTTCCCAGTCATCCGCCTGATTTCAAAAGGGCCTTCTTCTGGACATATGGTCTGTCCCCGTCTCGACACTACTCGTTCAGGCGGATTCGTAAGTATTCTCATTACCTTTATTTCTGTGCTCGAGATTTTAGCTCTTAGAACCGTACTTAGTAGAAATATGTCTTGTCTTTCAGCCAATTTTCAGCGTCCCACTCCTGACGAGACAATGAAGGAGCATAGAGAGACCCTGATCCAACCCCCCCATGTCAGGAGGTCTCTATTATACCTTTTACACGAGGATAGGCTCTGAAAGTGCAGACTTTTGGGGGAGAGCTAGTCCACCTTTGACTGGTCCAACAAAAAATATGAACACTGGGAGGAGGTGCCCCTACCCACAAGTGCCCTTCCTCCGAGGAGAGAAACGAGGCCACCACTCCCAGTTCGCCTGAGGAGTCCGCTGTCGGGGAATGAGGCTAATGATGAAGCCTCGAGCTCATATTCGGATGAAGGTAAAGTCCTCCCTACCTCAAGAATGTGGTCCCCCACCTTACTAAAACATAAGCCCAATAGGTTAGTCTCATGCCCACAGGATAGATACCACTTCTACATATGGAGTTGGGTAGATGACTGTGTCCATAGGTTTGATAGTGGGCTCGGGAAGTACGACACCATGTATACCATGGACGAGGTGTGGAACGGGATAGCTGTTCAGTATGGGACCAACGATTATAGGGACCTTTCGAGGTTATCGCCCACATATAGGGAAGGCACTCCCCCCGCCTCCTCTGAAGACGGGGGAATTTCATGGTCCCCAAGCTCGAGCTCGGGGGAGAGTTCCAGTTAGGTTTTTTCTTTACCTGGTTTTCTTCTCTCTTTCCAAACTTATTATCATTGTCTAACTTAGATTGGAACTGCGCAGGTGCCATGAATCCCAATCTCGACGCTGTGCTTTTTAGCGATGGGGGAGCCGGAGCCCAGAAGAGCAAACGTCCGAGAATACCACGGAGGTCTGACCGACCATCCAAGGTTCCCAGACGCCACGAGACGACCCCCACGGCCCAGACTACTGCGAGCACAACCACGGAACCGACTATCCAGGTTGATGCGTTTGGCTCGACCGTGCCTCTCTTGCTTCCTCCGACCGATACTTAAATAACAGTCGGTCGGCCCCCGAAGAAACCTTCTATCTCCAAGGTCCAACTGCCGATGGCCCGACTTCATATCAAGGAGTTCGTGCTTGATGGCACTGCTGGGACCCAAGGGGCTATGCTCAGCTCGGATGTCCTCTCTCGAGTGGGTCAGAGCTTTTCAGGCTTCGGCGCCGACCATTGGGACCTCGTGCACAAGGCCTCGGACTGCAATACTCTTTATGACAAGAGTATTGAACTTACTCCCGCGGTAACCTTCGCAACTCTCCTTTAAATGTTTGTACCTCAGCTCGCGATCTAATTCGTTCTTTGTATTTCAGGCCCTTGTCGTCTCAGCACAACTTAACCATAAGCTGACCAACGAGGTGCACATGAGCATGTCTCTGGCCCAAAAGTCGAAGGATCTCGAGCTTAAGATGGCTGACGAACTCAAGGACTCGAAGTCTGAACTTGAAAAAATGAAGACCCGTCTTGAGGAGCTGGAGAAGACGAACACCGAGCTTGAGCAGGCGAAGACTCGTCTTGAGAAGGCCAATGCCAAGCTCGAAGAGGAGAAATCTGTCACCTTCGACTTCATGGAGAGCGAGAAGGCCCGCCTCCTGGACGAGTATAAGGAGCATAAGGAGAAAGCGGTTGACCAAGCCATGTACAAACTTTGGGCTGATAATGCTGACCTCGATACCAGCTTCCTGGGCCCTCTCGAGGCCACATATGTTCAGCGGTGGAATGCCCGTCTTGAGGCAAGTGAAGCTGCTCGAGAGGCTGCTCAGAAGGATAGTCATGCTATTCGTCCTGGGGGGTCCGGTGCTACTGATGCTGAGAAGGCCAAGGAGACTCCTCTTCCTTAAATCTGATCTCGGGGAAATCATTTATTGGGGCTGCGTCCCCTTATTTTTGTAACTATTTCAATTTATGCCCACGGGGCCGATACAATTTATTTAAATATTACTTATATATGCTTTACATTTCTTGGCTCGAAATATTTTGCACATTTTTTATGGATGAATCATTTATGTTTATTTATTCACACAAACATATTGTGGATTTAGGTTCGAAGCTCAATGCATTCATGCACAGTTTGTTCAAATTATCCGCCCCGACTTCGTTATTTTTCAAAGTCGGATATTACTTTAATCATGAACCCAAAAGTACTTATATGGTATGTAATGTGAATGATTTGGTTATATCTTTTTTGCTTAGTCACTTTTCCTCATCCTCAGTCTTTGCTCCAAGGTTAAGAGTTCAAAACTATTTTTCTTTAAGATATTCCAGCCACGATCTCGACTTATTTCGAAATAGATTTAGGTTTCTATTTATCATCGATTAGTTTTTTGGCTGGTTTGCTCCAAACCTGTTAAGTTTGCACATCTGGTTAACTCCAAACGTTTTCGGTTTTTGATAATTCGGTTATGTCCGAACTATCTAAGCTCGCGTATCAGGTTACATCCAAATACTTTATATGTTTTTGATAATTCGGTTATGTCCGAACTATCTAAGCTCGCGTATCTGGGTACATCCAAATAATTTATATGTTTTTGATAATTCGGTTATGTCCGAACTATCTAAGCTCGCGTATCTGGTTACATCCAAATACTTTATATGTTTTTGATAATTCAGTTATGTCCGAACTATCTGAGCTCGCGCATCTGGTCATATCCAAATGCTTCATATATTTTTTATTTTTTAAGCCGATGGCATATATACCAATGATGCCCCCTTAATATCCTATGAATGCGACCATAGGTTATTAAATTAAGAGAGATTGCAAAAATAAAAAATAAAGAGAGATAATATACTGAATGAAATAAATCTTTATTTGATGGTAATCAAAAGAAAAACAAGCTAATACAAATAGAAACTCATGGTTATAGGCAACACTTTTCCTATACTACTGATAGTAAGGTCTAAGGTGTTCGCCATTCCATGCTCGTGGTACTAGGCTCCCGTCCAATCTCGCAAGTTTGTACACACCAGGACGGATGATTGACTCTATCTGGTACGGTCCTTCCCAGTTCGGCCCGAGCACTCCAACTGCTGGATCTTGAGTTGCCAAGAATATGCGTCTCAACACCAGGTCTCCCATTCCGAACTTTCGATCTCAAACCCTCTTGTTGAAATATCTGGTAGTTCGTTGCTGGTAGGCAGCATTTCTCAGTTGAGCCTCTTCTCTTTTTTCTTCAATCAAGTCTAGGGTTTCTTCGAGCTGAGCGTGGTTTGAACTTTGATCGTAAATCTGAGTTCGGATCGTTGGGATTTCTACCTCAATAGGCAACATTGCCTCGCAGCCGTATGCTAGAGAGAACGAGGTATGTCCTGTTGAGGTTCGAGCTGTGGTCCTGTATCCCCAAAGGACTTGGGGTAATTCTTCAGGCCACCGTCCCTTTGCTTCCTCTAACTTTTTCTTTAAAGAACTTTTGAGAGTTTTGTTCACAGCTTCGACCTGGCCATTCTCCTGAGGGTGAGCCACTGATGAAAAACTTTTTATTATACCGTTCTTTTCACAAAAGTTGTTGAACAAGTCGCAATCAAACTGGGTTCCGTTGTCGGATACGATCTTCCTCGGCACTCCGTATCGGCACACGATGCTCTTCACAACGAAATCAAGGATCTTCTTTGAGGTTATAGTTGCCAATGGTTCAGCCTCCGTCCATTTTGTGAAGTAATCCACGGCAACTACAGCATATTTCACTTCGCCTTTGCCAGTTGGGAGAGATCCTATGAGGTCGATGCCCCATACCGCGAAAGGCCATGGGGATGTCAACATGGTCAGCTCGGATGGTGGGGCTCGGGGTATCGTGGCGAATCTCTGGCATTTGTCGCATTTCTTCACATACTCGAAAGAATCTGTTTTAATGGTTGGCCAGAAATATCCCTGGCGTATGATCTTCTTGGATAGGCTATGCCCCCCGGTATGATCTCCGCAGAACCCTTCATGAATTTCTTCAATGATTTTCTTAGCTTCGGAAGGGGTTACGCATCTAAGTAACGGCATGGAATACCCCCTTCGGTATAGCCTTCCATCCAGAATTGTGTAACGGGGAAGTTGATATATCAACTTTCGAGCATGATTCCGATCTTTTGGAAGAGTTCCATTTTCGAGATAATCAACTATCGGGGTCATCCATGTCGGCTCTGTTTCGATCATACACACATCTTCCTCTTCTGGCTCGTTAATGCTAGGTGTTGATAGGTGTTCTATGGGTATAACATTCAGCTCTTCATTTTCGGCGGATGTGGCGAGTCGAGCTAAGGCATCTGCATTTGAGTTCCGTTCTCGGGGAACCTGTTCGATTGCATAAAATTTGAAATACTCCAATGCAGATTTTGCCTTCTCCAGATAAGATGCCATTCTAATGCCACGAGCCTGGTATTCTCCTAGGATTTGATTAACCACGGGCTGGGATTCACTGTAGCAATGTATAGCTTTAGCTTTGAGCTCCTTAGCTATACGAAGTCCCGTGAGCAAAGCCTCGTATTCGGCCTCATTATTCGACGCTTTGAAGTCAAATCTTAGGGCAGAATGAAACCTGCTTCCTGCAGGGGTAACCAAAATGACCTCTGCCCCTGCTCCATTTTCATTTGACGAGCCGTCGACGTAAAGTTTCCACAGCTCGTGGGCCATGGTTGTTACCTCGTCGTCGGCTATACCAGTACATTCCACTATAAAGTCCGCCAATGCCTGTGCCTTAATGGTCGTTCTCGAGTGGTAGGTGATCTCGAACTGTCCAAGCTCAACAGCCCATTTAAGAAGTCGACCTGAAGCTTCTGGTTTAGATAGGACTTGCCTAAGTGGTTGATCAATCAGCACATGGATGGGATGTGCCTGAAAGTAGGGGCGGAGCTTACGGGATGAATGAATTAGACTGAGCGCGAGTTTCTCCATCAATGGATATCTTGACTCTGCCCCCAGTAATCTTTTACTGATGTAGTAAACGGGTCTTTGCACCCTCTCTTCTTCTCGAACGAGCACTGCGCTTATCGCGTGTTCGGTGGTTGAAAGTTACAGGTACAATACTTCTCCTGTTTCAGGTTTTGACAGGATGGGTGGTTCCGCTAGGTGCTTTTTGAGCTCCTGAAAGGCCAGCTCGCATTCCTCTGTCCATTCAAACTTCTTACCTCCTCTCAGTAAATTGAAAAATGGAAGACCACGATCAGTAGACTTCGAGATGAATCTGCTTAGGGCCGCCATCCTACCAGTCAGACTTTGGACATCTTTGTGCCTTCGAGGTGAGGGCATGTCAATCAGGGCCTTGATCTTGTCGGGGTTAGCCTCTATTCCACGAGAGTTCACAATAAAGCCCAGAAATTTTCCTAAAGATACCCCAAAAGTGCACTTCTGAGGATTTAGCTTCATGTTATACTTCCTGAGCACGCCGAAGCACTCTTCGAGGTCATCAACATGGTTCTTGTTAAGTTGAGACTTGACTAGCATGTCATCAACATAAACCTCCATGTTGTTCCCTATTTGCTATGAAAACATCATGTTTACGAGCCGCTGGTACGTAGCTCCAGCATTCTTGAGCCCGAATGGCATGACATTATAGCAGTATAGCCCTTTATCCATGATGAAGCTCGTATGTTCTTGGTCGGGGGCATGCATGGGAATCTGGTTATATCCAGAATAAGCATCCATGAACGACATTAGGCCATGCCCCGCGGTGGCATCTACGAGCTGGTCAATCCTTGGTAACGGAAAATAGTCTTTTGGGCAAGCTTTGTTGAGATCTGAGTAGTCAATACAGGTTCTCCACGTCCCATTGGGCTTTGGAACCAACACCGGATTGGCTACCCAGTCAGGGTAAAAGGCATCCCTAATGAATCGGTTTGCCTTTAACCTGTCAACCTCCTCCTTTAACGCCTTCTTTCTGTCTTTGTCCAGCTGTCTTCGCTTTTGTTGCTTTGGAGGAAAGCTTTTGTCTATGTTTAGTGCGTGGATTGCTACATTCGGGCTTATCCCCACCATGTCTGAGTGCGACCACGCGAAGACATCCTGGTTTTTCTTCAAAAAACAGATTAATTGCTATTTTGCCTCGTCTTAGAGGTGTTTTCCGACCTTCACCTTCTTTGAGGGATCAGCTTCCTCAAGCTGAATTTCTTCGAGCTCTTCTAAAGGTTCAAGGTCAACTTTCTCCTCAATCCTCGGATCAATCTCTTCGTCAATTTCTAAAACCGTTCCGTCTTTGTTTTGTATGATAATGAATGCTTGAGCGTTCGTTTGTTTCTTTCCCCTCAAGGAGATGCTGTAGCATTCCCTCCCTGCCAATTGGTCTCCTTTTAATGTCCCGACTCCGCTAAGGGTCGGGAACTTAAGGGCCAGATGCCTTATTGATGAAACTGCCCCCAGCCCAACCAGGGCGGGTCTCCCGAGTAGCACATTGTAGGCAGATGGTAAGTCTACTACCACGAACTCCATTATCTTGGTCACCGAGACTGGATAGTCTCCCAAGGTCACGGAGAGCTCAATGGATCCCAT
This sequence comes from Humulus lupulus, assembly GCF_963169125.1. Lineage (NCBI taxonomy): Eukaryota > Viridiplantae > Streptophyta > Magnoliopsida > Rosales > Cannabaceae > Humulus > Humulus lupulus. The sequence goes on from NC_084794.1 coordinate 125,861,083, forward strand.
AAAGGCAGTTCCTTCTCCTGAAAATCCGTACAAAGTAGTCGCACATGTTTTCAGGTCGCGAAGGGAGAGTCCCATCTTCTCGAGGGTTGCTTTATAAAGGATGTTGACTGAGCTCCCATTATCTATGAGAACTCGGTGGACCCTTTTATTGGCCAGCTGAAGAGTAATGACCAGCGGATCATGATGAGGGAACTGAACATGGGAGGCGTCTTCCTCGGTGAAGGTTATTGGTTGTGTTTCAATCCTCTGGCTTTTTGGTGCTCTAGGTTCGGGTTCATAAGGAGACCTGTCCCCTATCTTCAACTCGTTAACATACCTCTTTTGGGCATTTCTTCCCCCTCCTACGAGGTGAGGCCCTCCCGAGATGGTTATTACATCCTCTCCATCAATCGGCGGGGGCCTGTCCTCTTCCCGAGCTCGGGAATTATTGTTTTGCGTCGTCGGGGGCGCGGCTACTCTCTGGCTCGTGGACGTCTGACCAGTACTCTGGTTTTTGACATATTACCGGAAGTAACCTCTCGAGATCAACCCTTCGATCTCGTCCTTCAATTGTCGACATTCATCTGTTGTATGCCCAGTGTCTCTGTGGAATCGGCAATATTTACTGGAGTCCCTCTTGGATTTTTGATTCCTCATCGGGTCCGGGCGCCTAAAGGGGACTTGGTTTTCATTAGCCAGGTATATGTTCTCCCGAGACTCATTGAGCTCGGTGTATACCCTATACACAGAGAAGTACCTCTCCCCTTTCTTTTTCTTTCCTCCCTCAGCTTCGGGGTTACTTCCTTCGTTCTTTTTTCTCTTGGAGGGGTTCTCCGTGGCAGGCTTTGGAGCTGCTGGGTCCGCCGAGGTTGAGGCAGAGTTGATGTTTATCATTGTAGTTTCGGACTGGGAAGTCGCTTTGAGCGTCGACCTCGCTTCCTCTACATTGACAAACCTCTGCGCTCGTCTGTTAAACTCGGTTATCGACCTTACTGGTTTCCCTTGCATGTCCTCCCAAAGGGCACTTCCCAGTAATACACCAGCTCGGATAGCCATTAGGTGCCCACTGTCATCCACGTCCCGAGCTCGGGCTACTTCCAGATTAAATCTCGTTAGGTAACTTTTCAGTGTTTCGCCCGGTTGTTGTCGGACGTTAGTTAAGGTGGATGCCTCTGGACTGACCCCCATCATCGCTCTGAACTGCTTCTTAAAGTCTTTAGACAACTGCTCCCATGAGGTTATTGAGTGTCTCTTATATTTTTCGAACCAACTTTTGGCAGGTCCTGCCAATGATGTCAGAAACAACATACACCTGAGCTCGTAACCCACGTTACTGGCTCTCATGATAGTGTTGAACGTGCTCAGGTGACTACACAGGTCGGTTTTTCCTTCAAACGTTGGGACGTGAGGAATCCGAAACCCCTGAGGAAATTGAGTGTTGGAAATATGGGGAGCAAACGGCTCGAGATCCTCATCAGAGTCCTCATATCGACCATTTCCTCGTTCATTCTTTAAAAGCCTAAAGGCTCTTTTGAGCTGATCGATTCTTTCTTGGACTGGGTCAGTAGGAAGTGCTGTCTGGAATGGATTGTCGTTGATCGTGATTCCAAGCTCGCGTCTCCGCAAGGGATCTCTACGCTTATTCAAGCGATCCCTCAGGTCTGGATTTGTTTGATCTCCATTACCTCGACTTTGGTTCAGGTGATTTCTCAGGTCGGGACGATTCTTGCGGCTTCCAGTATTATTACGACCTTGGTCATGTTTACTGACGGACCTAGTCTCTCCGGACTCATCACTGGTGAAACTCATTGCTCGGTTATTTTGCGATGGATTCTTCCTTTGTCGCCTCACTCCGTCGTGCGAGACCGAGACGTGTGACTTTTCTCAGATGGTGCGCCTCTCCGCTCCTGGAAAGTCTCCCTGTTTCCTTGTCTTTCCCCCGCACGCCCTTCATCCTGATCTCGAACTGGTTGAGCGTTCCTACGGGGTGGCGAAGGATATCTTATGGGTGACGGAGGGAACCGTATAGGCGACGGTGGCTGCCACCCCTGTCGCGGCCTAGAGGGTCCAGAATTCGCCCGAGATGGGTCGGTCACATTTGGTGCACTCCCAGGTATCTGAGTCCGAGCCTCTACAGGTGTTCGGTTATTCTCAGCTCCTGCAGGCACTTCCACAGGCGGGTTAGCCGGGACCCCGAGTACTCCTCTAGGGCCTAGGTGGAGCAGATGGCTCTGCTGGTGCCGGAGGTTGAGTCGGCCTCCTTGTGGCAGCATCCTTTCGTGGACGCCCGCGGGGCCTCCGGGGAGGAACATGCACGTCCCTTGGAGGAGGGACTTGGTTTTCGCGCGGAGGCAGGGGCTGAGCCACCTGCGCCTCTGCGGCTATCCTTGTCAACTCCTCATTCTGTTTGTTGGCCTTTGCCAACAGCTGTTTCAGTTGCCGGTTTTCAAGTTCCACAATAGGAACGTACCGCTCCGGATTGTAGTACATATCCTCATCCCTTGGCGGAGGGGGTGGTCCCCGGGAATCAGAGGACCCACTTCTCTCCTCAACATCCGGGTTCTCCATTTGTTGTTTTCCAGGACGTCTTGGGTAATTTTCTTCAGGTGTGTTCTGATTGTTTGTGGCCATGATTTTCTCAGGGATGAATGCTTAAGGCTCTCAATGAAAGCACCAAACTGTTGACGCCGTTTTTCGCCAACAGTGAAAGAAGAGCATGTAAACAATAACTGATAATGGCCAATTAAAATATGACAATACAAACACACGATTTTACGTGGTTCAGTAGTTAAATCTGCCTAGTCCACGAGTCTCTGTTATTAAACTCAAGATTATCTCTGAAATTTCTTAAGCATGAATTCTTCAGAGTTTTCTCTCCATGATCAGAATTTCGGTCCATTACAATGGTGCATGACCTCTCTATTTATAGAGAAGGCTGCAGAATAATATCCCACATATTTTGGGTAGTTACTCTTTTCGTGTAAATAAAATAAATGGCTTTAAATGCCCACAATCAGATATAAAAGGAAATGTCCCCTGAAGACCAGGGGACGTATAACTGACCAAATAATATCCCACGATTCTAGGGGATTTATAGTAATAAATGAGGATTACATCTCGCATGGACAACACTTATAGATATTCAAGGTTTTTATCATATATCTCCAAGGCCTTAGCTTTCCAGGTTCCTCGCCATCTTTCGAGCTAGAGACATCTCTCGAGGTCACATGGCTTTCGAGATCGTATGTACGTCGAGCTCGGGACCCCTGATCCGAGGTCATCCCTGAGGATGGATGCGTCTCCGGAGCTACCTTTCGACATCATGAACACTTCGAGGTCACCATATTCGAGGTCGTATCGAGCCTTGACGGCTCGATATCCAATCCTGGAGCATACTCTAAACCTTACGAGTCCAATTGTTTGTGAATCCAACTTTCGAGGTCATATTTAACATAGCTCGAAATCTGGGTATAACAGTACTAATATGCTCTTAAGATGAGTTATGAGTTTGGCAATTTAGAAAGTGAGGAGGCAAGTAAATATAGACTCAATAATTAAATATTATATACATATATTTATGGTTATGCCTATTTTTTTAATATTTCAGTGTAGGCTTGAGCCTACACATAGTCAAGAGTGGCTCCGTCCCTGTCAGGAGGGATAACCAGTTATCCTTAAATGAGTAACTTTCTTCCATAAGAGGGGTAACTAGTTACCTAAGAGAGGTGACGAGTTACTCATATTAAATATGAAAAGAAACATCAAATTTGAAGGAAAAAGTGGAAGACCACTTCATTAAAAAAGGAAGAAGAAGTAACTATGAATTCAATAACATAGGTAACCAATACCATAAAGAAACTATAAATATACGCACACCAAAACGTGAAGGTAACCAGTTACCCTAAAAAAACACAAAGAACGTAAAGGTAACCAGTTACCCATTCACGTTTTCATATTTTTATTAGTTTTCTTTCTATATTTTGGTATTCCTATAAGTGTTACAGTAAAAAGAAAATGCTGAAAAAATTGATTTGATTTTTTTTTTTTACATATAGTGAAAAAAATTATAAAAAAAATTACAATAACAAAAGATAATAAATAAAAAAATAGTAAAATAATTATGTAATGTTAAAATATATGTGTGAAAAAATGAAAATGAAATGAGAAAAGAATAAGTACAAAAATGAAAGAAAAAAAATATGAAAAAAACAAAAGAAATGATGAATGAAAAAAAATAGATGAATAAATAAAAATGAAAGAAGAAGAAGAAAAATAATGGAAAAATGAAAAGAAAAAAAATATGAATGAAAAAATTGGTAGAAAAAAATGGAAGAAGAAAAAACAAAGCTCATATGTGTGAAAAAAAAATGGAAGGAGAAAATAATAAATACAAGAATGAAAAAAATGAAGAAAAAAAAAAAGAAAAAAAAAAGGAAAGAAAACTGAAAAAATATTAAAAAAAACAAAACAATACAAATGAAAGAAAAAAATAGATAAATGAATAAAAATGAAAAGAATAAGAAGAATAATAATGGAAAAATAGAAAGAAAAAAGGATGAAGGAAAAAATTTGTAAAAAAAAAAGAAAAAAGGAAAAAATAGAAGAAATAATAAGTAAGGAAAAAAAAATTAACTGAAAAAATAATTAAAAAATAAAGGAAAAAATTAAAAACTAAAAAAGAATTACCTTTAAAATCAAAGAAAACGTAACTTTGATAAAAAAAAATGTGGTATTTCCATATTTTAGTTAGCTGCTAATTGTGTTTCTCATAGTTTAACTTTTTTTTTAATAAATTTTCACATACAAATTAAAAAGAGTATAATTCTTATATTTTTGTACATTGATAGTTTAAAAGTCATATTTTAAAAAAATTCCCTTATATCAATTTTTTTACATTTCCCCTCAGCATAATAGATTTCGGTTTCTAATAATTTTTTTGCAAGGAAAAAATAATTTTAATTTAATTAAAAGAACTAATTGGGGTATGAAATTCAGCTCTAGACCGCCACATGTCATTAATTTAATGTTTATTTTTAGTATCTAAAATACATGTTTTAATAATTTGTTATCAATTTAAAATAACTTATAAATTTTATTTATAAGTTTAATATTTTATTTTTTCTTGATTTTATTTGACAATATTTAAAAATTATAATTATTTTGGATGAATCAGAGTTATAAGTTTTATTTTATTAAAATGCAAATTTTATTCAAAGTATAAAAATTATAAAAATTCAAGGGAAATATGATCAAAATATAATTTAAGACAAAAAATTAGAAGAGTTATAAGTTTATTGTCATTAACTTAATAATGTCTAGTGCCAAAGTGTCTCGTAAAGAAATCTGGTAAACAAAAATATGGAACAATTGAAAGGGGTTAATATATTGACATGAATGGATTAGTTTTGTTACCGTTTTTTACTTGTTTCAATCATGTAGTAAAGTCTAGACTATTTGCACATAAATTAGGTTACCTAGCATGCAAACATAATCAGTACACTTAATAATAGCGGAACAATAAAAAACAAACCATGTGTGATTTCATGTAAGTTGCTATATATAGAGATTAGCAAGCTATAGAAAGTTTTTAAAATAATGGAAACTGACCTTGTTTGATTGTGGATCTTGACTTGTGAAATTCGAATATTTTCTACCACCCCTTCAACTACATAATGTATGTGGCAACATGTAGCATAAAAATGAAATGTTAGGGTCACTTATTCATAAATTTATGTAGATAATACAACATATAAAAAAACTCACCACTGCATGGTAATGGCCCCCATGATGAACCAAAGGTAGTGCTTCAGCTTCTATGATTCGCCTCTGAGATGTCTTTTATTTTTTATAGGCTGTATTTCTCATTCAAAATTCAGAATGAAGTGTTGTGGCACTAGTAACGTGTGAACAGTGGTTTATATACTACAAAAATTTAATTTTCCACAAGAGGGTTAGGTTAAACAAATAAGTGCTTCCATTTAATATTTGTACCAGTCCTCTATTTCAATTAGCTTTTTGTTTCAGGCCCCAGAATTGAGAGGTTTACATTCTTCATTCATTATCCTGCAGTTTATAACATATTACTAGTTAGTTTTGACAGCATTAATCACACAACATTGGAGTTGTTTTGGTATGGTTGATATCTGACCCGTGTACATATGCATGAAATATCTTTTCAATGGGTCTACTTTCTATGTAAAAACCAAAAGTACTTTGAGAAAGTTTGGTTAGACCAAAACCTTAGTGAACCCAAAACTGAACAATACAACCTGTATGCTGCTATGCATTTAAGAGTCATTTTTTATTCATTAGATTAATAATTTTTTTTTACTTATTCGGTTTTGGTTTGCATGGCTCATCATGTCTTTGAAAAATTAACTATAAATCTTACACTCACAAGAGTCCATTTTAGTGTTTGGTCGTCCCTGTAGATTGAGTAGATTTCTAAACAACTAGCTTTTTAAATATGGATGATTGCAAACTGTTCTATGTGTTGTTCTAGGGTCCTGAACCTGGTATCTACACAAACTAGAAGATTGCTTACAATGAGTTCAAAAAGAGTGATGACAACTGTAGGAAAAACATATAACGGATATAATACTTGAATAAATATAATATTTATATCCATTAAATTAAAGATTCATAAATATTATAATTATAAATAATACAATATAAATAACTATAATATAAATGACAATATTATAATTATAAATAACACAATATAAATAATTATAATATAAATAACATTATTATAATTATAAATAACATAATATAATATAAATAATTATAATATAAATAACAATTATAATTAAGTTAGACAATAATTATAAAGAACAAAATAAAAGTCGAGGCATGTGTAATACACAGTTTCCTTAAAACAGATTCGCCGCCTCTACGAGATTTCGACGTCTATCTCCCAAGATACAACGGTGAACGACAAGTAACTCAATTACTTCGCCGAACCAAATATGCCCGAACTCTATCACACTACCAAACTCTAAAGAGTAAAAAGGGAAAAAACAATATTGAAAATATATATATCTTAATCTTCAAAGGAAAACAAATATATATATATGTATATGTTTTTTGTGTAATTAAACTAAGACAACTTATGTCTTATTTATAGAATTTTCTAAGGCAAAATTTTATTCACAAGCAATGTGGGACAACAATCCCAATTGCTTTTTTCATTCAAAATATCCAACAATCCCCACATGAATGAAAAAACTGACTCAAGAAAAACCAACAAAAGAAATAGACCTAGGTGATAGAGTTCAACGGTAGAAACCTGCATAGGATAGGTAGGTGTTACCCTTTGAACCTTCCCTTGTGTAAGTATATTTACTTTACTGGCTGATTAGTAGACGCGATGTCTTTGAACTGTTCTGCCGTTCGTGTAAACGATGATATACCACACACAGGAATCTTTCCTGACATATATTGGTTCTCAAGATTATGTTCGTTTTGGCCCTGAATATTTCCCTGGTTCTGCAAGAGATATTCTAGGAATTGAGCCCTTATTCAATCCTATAGAAGCGGCCCATCTTCTCTCTCACATAGGTGATTTTCTTAATTAAGAGTAACCCGTATTACTCTGCTCGACATTTCGACGCATAAGAAATCATTAAAAGCATAGCTTAACATTTTCCTTACGGTGATCACTGTTTCATCATAGAAATGGACAATGAGGATAACCCCCACAATGATCCAACATAGTCTTTACAGTTTTAGTTGTCCCTTTGAACCTAGATCTTGGGATCTCCAGTCAACTAGGTGGGGTGTCTACTGTATTGACTTTATTCATTCATGGGCTTTAGACCCATTCCCCTTGATGATTTTTGAACCAACTCTCTATTTAACCCTTTGGTTAGCGGATCCGCAATATTATCCTTTGACTTCACATAGTCAATAGAGATAACTCCAGTTGAGAGTAGTTGTCTAATGGTATTGTGTCTATGACGTATATGTCTAGACTTACCATTATACATATTATTATGTGCCTACCAATTGCAGATTGACTATCGCAATGTATGCCAATAGCTGGCACTGGTTTAGGCCATTTTGGAATATCTTCTAAAAATTGACGAAGTCATTCAGCTTCTTCGCCACACTTGTCTAAGGCAATAAACTCAGATTCCATCGTGGATCTAGCTATTACCGTTTGTTTAGAAGATTTCCATGATACAGCTGCACCACCGAGTGTAAACACATATCTACTCGTAGACTTTGAGTCTTTCATATCAGATATCCAATTAGCATCACAATACCCTTCAAGTATTGCTGGATATTTAGTATAGTGCAGTCCATAGCTGCGAGTAAATCGTAAGTACCTAAGTACTCTTTGTTATTCCTTTCCAGTGGTTAGACCCTGGATTACTCGTGTATCTACTCAGTTTACTAACTGCGTAGGCTATATCAGGTCTTGTACAACTCATTAAGTACATTAGACTTCCAATAATTCTAGAGTACTCTACCTGAGAGACACTCTCCCCTTTGTTCTTGAACAAATGTAGACTCGAATCTATAGGGGTTCTGGATACACCATAATCTTCTTTTTTCTCAAGAATTTTGTCCACATAATGTGACTGACTTAGAATGATCTTATCAGATGTCCTTGAGATTTGAATCCCCAAAATGACATCTGCTAGACCCATATCTTTCATGTCAAATTTCGAGTTCAACATACTCTTGATAGATTTGATCATCTTATCACTGCTTCCAACAATGAGCATGTCATCTACGTAAAGACACAAAATGACATAGTCATAATCTGTTTCTTTAACATAAATACATTTATCGCATTCATTGATTTTGAAGCCATTTGCCAACATAGTTTGGTCAAATTTCTCATGCCATTGTTTTGGTGCTTGCTTTAAACCATATAAAGATTTCACCAATTTACATACTTTTCTTTCTTGACCTGGGGAGGAAAACCCATCGGGTTGTTCCATATAAATTTCTTCATTTAAATCCCCATTTAGAAAAGCAGTTTTCACATCCATTTGATGTGCTTCACGATTGCGTAACGCAGCAATAGCAAGTATCATCCTAATGGAATTTATTCTCGTCACTGGAGAATAAGTGTCAAAGTAATCAAGGCCTTCACGCTGCTTATAACCTTTAATTACAAGTTGTGCCTTATACTTATCAATTGAACCATCAGATTTCATTTTCCTTTTGAAAATCCATTTGGCCCCTAAAGGCTTACATCCTGGAGGAAGATCTACTAACTCCCAGGTGTGATTTTGAAGTATGGATTCAATCGCACTATTAATAGCATCTTTCCATAAAGAGCCTTCAGTGGAGTTCACAGCTTCATCAAAGCTTTGAGGTTCACCTTCTAGCAAATAGGTCAGAAAATCTGGACCAAAAGATTTTTCTGTTCTAATTCTTTTGCTACGTCTAGGTTCATCCTCACATTCTTGACTTTGATCCTGACTATTTTCAGCAATAGTCTCATGTGTTCGTTTCAACGAACTTGAATCCTCTTTTGATCTAAAAGGAAATACGTGTTCAAAGAACGACGCATCTCTGGATTCCATTATCATGTTTTTGTGTATGTCAGATATTTTAGACTCATACACCAAAAACTGATACGCACTGCTATTATGTGCATAACCAATGAAAATGCAATCAATAGTTTTTGGACCTACTTTTACCATTTTTGGTAAAGGTACAACCACTTTGGCAAGACACCCCCACACTCTTAAGTATTTGAAGGAAGGTTTCGTTCCTTTCCATAACTCGTAAGGGGTCTTATCTTCTTTCTTTTTGGGTATCTTATTTAAAAGATAATTAGCTGATAAGATAGCTTCTCCCCACATGTTCTGAGGCAATCCAGAACTAACCAACATCGCATTCATCATCTCTTTTAATGTACGATTTTTCCGTTCAGCAACACCATTTTGCTGAGGTGAATAAGGAGTAGTGGTTTCATGGATGATTCCATTTTTTGCACAGAATTCACGAAATGGTGATTCATACTCACCACCTCTATCACTTCTCAACACCTTAATCTTTTTGTTAAGTTGATTTTCAACTTCGGTCTTATAGAGAACAAATTTCTCTATAGCCTCGTCTTTGCTTTTTAACAAATACACATAGCAATATTTCGTGCTATCATCGACAAAAGTAATAAAATACTTATTGCCTCCCCTTGTTTGAAATTTTTTTAAATCACATACATCGCTATGGATTAAATTTAGGGGTTCATTATTCCTTTCAATCGTTTTGAAGGAAGACTTTGTTAGTTTTGCCTCAACACAGGTTTCACACTTATGATTTGAATCAATGTGGAATTTTGGTATGTGATTCAAGTTAATTAATCTCCGTAGAGTATCATAATTAACATGTCCTAGTCTACCATGCCAAACATTAGAAGACTCAAGCAAGTAAGTAGAAGAGTTATTAACTTTATTGATAATTGGTTTAACAACCATTACACTGAGTTTAAACAACACATCAGTTACATAACCCCTTCCCACATACATTCCACTTTTGGACAGAACAACTTTGTCTGACTCAAACACAATTCGGAATCCGTGTTTGTTCAACAATGAACCAAACACTAGGTTTTTCCGGATCTCTGGTACGTACAGTACGTTGTTCAGAGTCAGCTCCTTTCCAGAAGTACTTTTTAGGATTACACTTCCTTGACCCGCAATTTTAGATGTGGCCGAATTTCCTATGAAAATCTTCTCGCCATTATCTACCTGTTCAAAAGATTTGAACAGACTCTTGTCTGAGCATACATGTCGAGTGGCACCAGTATCAATCCACCACTCCATTGGGTTGGAATTGACTAGGTTTATCTCAGACACCATGACTAATAGATTTATTAGATCAAACTTAAAAAAAATTCTTAGGTTAGCCTGGAAGGGTAAAAAACCCAACCATTCGTGGTCTAGCCTCTCATAGAATATTTCTATTAAGTATTTATCCAGCCTCAAATATCTCTACTAGATAATTTCCAAAGAACACTAGAAGGGTCTAGCCCCTGCCTTAGCAGTCTAGTTTCTTTGAAAATATTCAGTTCCCAGAACTTCTCTAGTGAGATTTAAGTTCAAACGAACTTTTCGCAATAACAATATCTTTCAATATATAGATATAGAAATATCACTAATAGATATATTAAACATTATAATAATATAAAATATATCTAACATTCAAATATTATAAACGAAAATTTGTTTTAAGATTGTAGGAAAAACATGTAACGTATATAATACTTTAATAAACGCAATATGATAAATACAATATTTATATCCACTAAATTAAATATTCATAAATATTATAATTATAAATAACACAATATAAATAATTATAATGTAAATAACAATATTATAATTATACATAACCTAATATAAATAACTATAATATAAATAGCAATATTATAATTATAAATAACATAATATAAATAATTATAATATAAATAACAATTATAATTAAGTTAGACAATAATTGTAACACATAGTTTCCTCAAAACAGATTCTACGAGGTTTCGACGTCTATCTCCCAGAATACAACGGGAAACGACAAATAACTCAATTACTTCGCCGAACCAAATATGCCCGAACTCTATCATACTACAAAACTCTAAAGAGTAAAAAGGGAAAAAACAATATTGAAAATATATATATCTTAATCTTCAAAGGAAGACAAATATATATATGTATATGTTTTTGGTGTAATTAAACTAAGACAACTTATGTCTTATTTATAGAATTTTCCTAAAGCAAAATTTTATTCACAAGCAATATGGGACAACAATCTCAATTGCTTTTTTCATTCAAAATGTCTAACAACAACACAATTATTCCGTACAAGTTCATGGGTCAAGCCTTGGAGACTTATGATTGCTTTACCAAGGGTTCGTTTAACCCTTTGATTCATCATTGCAACTGCAAGTGTGACTATCACGTTTTCAAGAATACCAGTCTTGAAGATGATGCCCAGGATGAAGAAGAACAAGAAGAATTTAACAAGTTTGGAGATTGTGGCAACACTACTGGGACTTCTGGAGGCAACAAGAACCAAGGTGGAGAATAAAATCACATTAACTTTGTGGGAAGTGTGGCTTAGACGAATTATAAATGCTGAGCTATCTTTAAGAATATTTTAATTGTTATGGGTTATAGTAGTAAATTTGTTAGTTTATCATGTTAAGTCCACTATTATCTAGACTTTCTCGTGTATGCATGTCTTTTTAATATCATGTACGTTGTATCCATCAGTTTACTATAAAATTGATGATGTCGTATGTTTGTTTGATTCATTTCCCATGATGATATATATTACGTTAGCCCATGCATGGTTTTATTATATACTGGCAATTATAATATCTTAGTATAATTTTTGTTTAGTCTTGAAAGTTGCTTCATGATAATATTCAATGTTTAAAAGTGAGCTGACATTTACTGAAATCATGTTATATATAAGCTAAGTAAATTAGTGGCCATAAAGACATCAAAATATATTCCTCCCCTTCCATTAAAAAACATAAAATCAAGAAATAAAAAGGAAATATCATAGAACGATAATGGTCCTTTGAATACTAAACTGGATGTGTACATGACCTTAAGCCTTATTAGTGATTTTGGGTCGTTACACATCCTATCCCTACGTCGGTTGGGAATTTCATGGCAAGGTGCCATATCGAGGTAACGGCTTGCAGGTCGACCAAAATTAGCCTCCCAATTACAGCATTATATGCTGAAGGACAATCAACTACTATGAAAGTAGTGAGTAATGTCATGTTTGCTGGTGCAGTTCCTGCCGTAACTGGGAGCCTAATTGACCCAGTTGGGGCGAGCACTTCGCCAGAAAAAACATAAATGGTTTGGTTGCATGGCTCTAGGTCCTTGACGGAAAATTTGATTCTTTCCAGTGAAGACTTGTATAAGATGTTGACTGAGCTTCCTGTGTTAACCAACACCCTCTTAACCATCATGTTGGCGATTTCAACGTCAACGACCAGCGGATCAGAGTATGGGAATCGTACGTGCTGGGCATCGTTCTCAAAAAAGGTTATCAATTCCTCCTCTGTTCGAGCCTTCTTTGGTGCTCGATCCTCCACACTCATCATCTTGATGTCCTGGTCATGGCGTAGGGTTCGAGCGTATCGCTTCCTTACCTTCCCACTGTCCCCTACAAGGTGTGGGACACCACAGATGGTGAGTAATGTGCCTGCCACAGTAGCTGGCTGTAAAGGTGGCGAGCGTTGGCGTGCAGGCGCCTGCTCGTTGCCACCTTGAGCCTCTCGCTGAGACCCTCCTACGGCTCTCACATATCTCCTTAGATGTCCCTGTCTGATCAGGAACTCAATTTCGTCCTTCAACTGGTTGCACTCATTGGTTTCATGTCCGTAGTCGTTGTGAAAACGACAAAATTTTGTTGTATCTCTCTTGGAGATATCCTTCCTTATGGGTGTGGGTCGCTTATAAGGAACATTAGAGTTGGTCGCCTGGTAGACCTCTGCTCGACTTTCGACAAGGGACGTATAGTTGGTGAATCTCGACTCATATCTATTGCCTTTGGGGTGTTTATTCTCAGACGTTGACAGCTCATTACCCGCCCTTTTCCCACCATTTCTGCCATTTCTATTCCCATTACCCTTGTCGTTGCCATTAGGTTTATCCGACCCGTTGGCGGCCTTGGCGGGTTCTACTTTTGGTCCCTTATCTTTTGTAGGTGATTTTCCTTTGTTGGCAATCACGTCCTTGAGCTTAATGTATCGATCAACTCGATCCAAGAACTCCTGGGTACTCTTTACCCCGTTCTTTCTTAGGCTGTTCCAGAGGGGAGAATGGCGTCTGACCCCGGTAGTTAGGGCCATCATCTTTCCATCGTTGCCTACTGTTTTGGCTCCAGCTGCTGCTCGCATAAAGTGCTGGACATACTCCTTTAAGGGCTCTCCCTCCTTTTTGCGTATCTCGACCAGCTGGTTGGCCTCAGTAGGGTGTACGCGACCCGCATAAAATTGTCCGTAAAATTCCTTCATCAACATTTCTCAGGATCCTATACTAGCAGAGGGAATTTAAAGAACCACTCCTGGGTGGTGTCAGATAGTATGTGATTAGTGCTCAAAAATGCAAATTTATTGGTTTTAAAGTGTAAAATAAATTTAGCTTTAATTAATATTTTTATAAATTTATTGTAATATTTTTTTACTTGAAAATATTAATTTTAATGTAATTTATGTTTAATTTTCAGGAAATAATTTGCACTTGGACATTAATAAAAAGAGAACAAAAAAAAAAGCTAAGTCTAAAAAGGAAAATGAAGAAATGGCATTTTCGAGGAACTTGGCCCAGTCCCAAAGGCCCAAATTGAAGGCCCAATCCCCTATCTTCCCCTCTCCCAGCGCCAGGTGGCGCGCCTACTTGCGCCACGCGTCCGCACGGTTTCTGCAGCTCCAGCCGTTCCAAGCAGCAATGTGACCCTCCAGCTGCCGACACCTGTCCTCCAACTCCTTCACCAGCAGCTCCCCGAAGCACGTAGCCAGCCTCTCCCAATCAATTCGGCACCCCTCCAAGCCCACATAGCCAGCCTCACGCCCAAGCTTCAACCTCTCCAGCTCACGGATCCAACAGGCCCAATAAAGCTGAGGCCCAACCAAGGCCTTGTCTTCTTCAGCAGCAAGCCGAATTCGAAATCTTCCCAGCAGCCTGCCTAGCTGGCACATTTTCATTGGCTGGAAATGGGTCAAAACCCACTTTTGCCACCAGCCACCTTCAACCCATATTTTGTGGGTATTGGGCTTTGCAAAATTGCTATTTTGAGCTTTAAAGCTCATGTTTTTGTGGTATTTTAAAAAAGGGAAAAATGACCATACACCAAAATAGCTAGGTCAATATTAATAATAAGATTTGATTTTTCAAAATTATATTTTATTATTAATATTTCAGATTTATTTTGTAAACCTCATTTTGTTGTTTAATTTCGTTTTAGTCATTTTCTCCCTCTATAAATAGGGACTCCTTCTTCACACTATGTATGTAATTTTTGGAGAAAAGAAACTATAGCAAAATTTCTACTCACTTTCTTCTCATATTTTCTTCTTAGAATTTTGTGAGAATCATGAGCATAATGGCCTAATCTTCCTAGGAAGGTTAGGGATGATTTCATACGCTAGTGATGTTATTTTGCTACTTTGATTTACTATGTTCTTAATGTAATATATTTGAGTTATTTATGTTCTTTCATCTCTATCTTTATTTACTTATAGTAATAGTATATAGGATTAGTCATGCTCTATAATGCCCCAAATTTCCTAATAAGGTTTAGGACCTTGATTAGGAGGCCGGGAGGGCCATAATTGATTTGCTATGATATTTAATGAGTATATGCATGTTTATGTGAATTATATTATTATATGATGGTGAATGCATGCATATGGGCTTATATTTTAAATGCAAGGGCATTTTGGTAATTTGGCCACAGTGGGCGTAAATGTATATTTTGGGTGCATGGTTGAGATTAATTAATATAGCCACATTATAAGGTGGATTGGTTCGAGATTTTCGATATGAGACGATCATGAGAAGCAAGTTTTCGGTCTAGTCATAACAGGATTAAGTTCGGGGCTCGGGGTGAGTCTCGGGATGATATATGTGATTAGAGCATTACCAGGAATTAAAGGGTAATGGGATGTGATTTATTGGTATTTGAGAATATTGAGATTAGCAGGAATTGGGAAGCGTTAATTATGATTAACGGGATTAGTGGAATGTGCCAAAATTACCCTTGGGGTGGCTTTAGAAGCTTTAGAAGACCTAGGGGTATTTTAGTCTTTTGGCTGGGATATATGTTAAGCTTGGAAGGCTGTAGACTAAACAGAGTAAAACAGAGGCAATCCCCTTCTTCTTCCCGTACCTTCTCTTTCCCTCATCTTCCTTGTGTGATTTTGTGAGCTTGTTGAGGATTTGAGCTTGGGAGCTAAGGCTTGATACTTTGGGAGAGTGTTCCACTGTTGAAGAGCACCATAACCTGAACTTAAGGTAAGCTTTTAGCCACTAGTTTTTATATATGCTCTGTTTTGGTTGTTAGTTTCAGCCTTAGAACTTTGATGTGGAAAGTGTGAATCAAAGGAGGTTCTTGTGTTGTTTTGATTGGGGTTTGATGAGGGTAAGCTAAGGGTGTTATTTGGGGGTTTAATTATATGTTTGGAGGAGGTTTAGAGAAGGTTTGAAGGACTAGTTTGAGAGGAAATCGCACAGGGGAAAAACTAGTTCGTTAAGGGCGTTTTGGCTGGTCTGGGCTGGGCGCCGCGGCGCAGCAGGGGTGCGCCGCGGCCCTTGGCGCCTGGCAGGGGGGAGCCTTTCTGTCTGAAGGCGCGTCACGGCGCAGCAGGGGAGGGCCGCGGCCCTTAAGGCCAATTTTGCTAAAATGTGGTTTTTAGCTTGGGGATTCAAACCATAGGCCTCGGGGTTGGACCTAGTACCTGGTTGAGTAGTATTTGATGTCTCGGGGGCTGGGATTTGGTTTGGGAACCCTCAGTGATCATTTTTATTGATGATACCTTATATTTGGTTATGACTAGGTGACCGCTAAAGGACTAAAAGCTGATCGTTCTCAAAGGTCGTTTCTTTTATTAATTTTCGCTCGAATCGCTCGAACCCAAGGTAAGAAAACTGCACCCCGTGTATATGTGACGTGCATGGCTATTATGATGCATGTTGGTTGGCTATTGAGTATGACATGCATGGCTATTCTTGACGCATGTTGGATGTTTAAATGTAAACA
Organism: Humulus lupulus; assembly: GCF_963169125.1. Lineage (NCBI taxonomy): Eukaryota > Viridiplantae > Streptophyta > Magnoliopsida > Rosales > Cannabaceae > Humulus > Humulus lupulus. The sequence goes on from NC_084794.1 coordinate 125,877,805, forward strand.
TTTATAGCATAATGAATGCCTGGCAATCTTGCCCATTTGCATATAATTATTATTGAGGCATGCTGGATGATTAAGTGTGATGCATGTGATGCACGAGAAACATGTGATTAGGGCATGCCATGAGTGATGAATATGAGATTGGCCAGAGCTGAGTCTCTGAGTTTGTGCATGATCATGATTATGCTGGAAACTGTTTAGTAAGCATGCTAAATTCCCTATTCTTGGATAACTGGCATATGATGCATATTGATAGCATTACTTACTTGTGCATGGTACTGACTAATTAGTCAGATTTGGCAAAGGGGCTAGTATCAACTGTGAAGCTGTGATTTATTAGTCAGGTTCGGCAGTGGTAATGGGCACTGGTCACGTTGCACTGACTTGATAGTCAGAATTGGCAAAGGTGTTAGTATCAGCTGTGAAGCTGTGACTTACTAGTCAAGTTCGGCAGTGATACTGGACACTGGTCACATAGCGCTGATTTATTAGTCAGAACGGCCATAGCGTGGATCACGCAAGCCAACAAAGATTAGATCTAATCGACCATCAGCATTGAATGGCTCAAAGAGCATTAATGCAAGACCGACCTCGAGGGTCGATGAATGAAATAAGCACTTGGAGGCTAGTGGCTTACCTAGCAGCCACTCTCCCTCTTGAATCATGTGATGTTCACTCATTGGTTTGGAAGCTTTATGCTCCGTGTGATTATAATGATAATCATTTGATAATGCTTATGTATAGTGTTATGTTTTCTTGCTGGGCTTCGGTTCACGGGTGCTATGTGGTGCAGGTAAAGGCAAGAGGAAGCTAGACCATCCTTGAGTTGGAGGGCTTAGGTGATGATGTGTACATATGCAGCTGCTCGACCGCCACGGCCGAGGTTTAAAGTAGAACTAGGGTTGAACCCTGTTTTGCCGCTTAGAACGGCCTGTTGTAAATATTTTCTGTAATAAACTCTGAAATTTATATTTTCGGGATCCCAATGTATATATTAAACGTTCTAGTGAAACGTTACACCCTAACCAAAATGTTTAATCCCTAAACCGCTAATCATACTTAGTTGCACGATTTTGGCCAAATGACTTGATTAGCGAGTTTAGCACCGTTTACAAGGCACACCGTAACGGTCCCAAGAGTTGGGGCGTTACATGCTGTTTCTATGTGCTTCTAATTAGTTAAAGTAATATTGAGACATAATTTTATGTCTAATCTTCCATTGCATTATTCCCCTTTGGTATTTTGTCATTTTTAGATTTTTCATAAGATTAACATTGTGATTTTAAAGTAAAGAACTTTATAACTCAAATAGACTTTTGTTAGAAAAAAAATATGGACTATAATGTTAGATTTTCCAAGTAAATATTGGGATGTGAACTATTTACTTGTGTATTTTTGTAAATCAAGTAACCAAGTAACTAAATAAGCATATGGATGATTCTTGAAACCTTCCCTTTTCTCAAACTCTTGATTACATCTTACATTTATTTCACTTATCTCATTTTATCACTTTATCAAAAAGACAATACCAAAATCTCAAACTTCTTTTCATTTACAATTTTATTTATTTCTTGTTACTAACATTTTGTGTTATTTTCTACTAATCTTTTGATTTTAGATTACCTCCTTGTGGATCGACCACCCGATCTTATTACAGCTACCGCTTAGTGGTAGTCACATTTTGGGCGTTAAACAAATTTTGGCGTCGTTGCCGGGAATGTAGTTTTCAAAGGTTTAGTGAAATGTTTACAAAAATATTAGTAACTTTAATTGTGTTTTTGTTAGAATAAATATTGTGTTAGTATAGTTTTTTTTGTTTACCAATTTTTAGTTAATTAGATTATTATTATAACAAAATAAAAAGAAAAAAAAAACTTAAAAAAATCATCATAAACAAAACAAAACAAAAATTATTTATTTATATATATATTTTCTTTTTTTTTTTTACTCTTTTCCTTCGGTAACAAAATATAGATGTATATATTAATATTCATATATATATATATATATATATATCTATAAAATAAAAGTAAATAAAAAAACCAAAATATATATATATTTATTCTTATTTTTATCTTCTTTTTTTTTTTCTATTTTCCTCTCTTTTGGTTTAAAAAAAACCATATATATATTTATATAATTATTTTTTCCTTCTTTTTAGCTAATTTTTACTCCATTTTTCTTTCTTAATTTCTATTTTATTTTTTTTTATTTTAATACATATTTGAAAGAAAAAAAAAGATTAAGCTTGCTATTCTATCTTCACTTTAATTTTTTTTTTTTTTATTTTATTCTTGTGTTGTTTATTTTGTTGCTTAGTTTAGGATTTTTCTTCTTTTTTTTTCTTTGCCTTAGTTTTCCTTAGAATTTAGGTTTTTCAAAAAAAAAAAAAACATAAAATTGTTCATAAAATTTCAATCATAAAACGCTTAGTATTGGGAACAATTGTGTAATATTACAAATGGTAGAAACAAATATTGTTCTGTCTAGAAAGATTGGTTGTTAAATAAGGTTTGTGATAGCGTTACCCTCCACACTTACCTGGGAACCTCGGGGAGTTCTGTCTAGGCAAGTGTGGGTCTAAAGCAGTACCTTGGCAACCTTCCCAATCGGCCTGGGAACATTTCGAGCATCTACTTTTGCACTATTACATTGTTGAACTTATTACTATAAAAAAAAACCAAGTTTGTTCTGTCAAAATAAGCAATTTCACTCTGCTTAAAGGTTGTTTGGTCGAAAAGGTTGACTTGTGATCCACCATACCTAATCAGTAACCTCAGGGAGTTCTAGTAAGGCGTTGGAGATCACCTGAAAACCTCCAAATCTACCTGGGAACAAGTTTAACAAAAAAAATAAAAAAAAATAAAGAATAATAATAATAATAAAGACATAAAATATATCTAATTCTGATTTCTGAGAGTGGATGAATCATCACGAAACTTCTAGTGACACTTCTTCCAATTCATCTGCCACTCCTACCGGAACTCCTTCCACCAATCCTGCTTCTTTTCAAACTTTCACTGATAATAACCCATTCACAATGGCTCGCAATGACGAAATCCAACCAAGAACACTCAATGACTACCTCCATCCTACTCGCACTTCCACGCCTTCATGCATTATCTTCCCTCCTAATATGCCCGTATTAGACTTTAAACCTGGCATGATTCAAATCTTACCCACATTTCATGGAATGGAAAACGAAAGCCCATACATGCATATCAGAGAATTCGAGGAGGTAGTAGCCACGTTCAATAACCAAGCCGAAAATGTTGATGTTGTGCGACTGAAGTTCTTCCCTTTCTCCTAAAGGACAAAGCCAAAAGCTGGTTGTACCCTTTGAGACCTAGGTCGATCGGAACATGGGAGGAGATGACCAAATCTTTTTTTTTTTTAAACACTTCCCCAGCCATAAGATCAACAGCCTAAAACGACATATTTCCACATTTTCCCAAAAGGACAATGAAACGTTCTATCAAGTCTGGGAAAGATTCAAAGATCTGTTGAATCAGTGCCCACACCATGGCTATGAGAACTGGCGTTTGGTCAGTTACTTCTATGAAGGCCTCACGAGTCGTGAGCGCCAATTTGTAGAAATGCTATGCAATGATGAATTCCTCGAAAAAGAGCCAGACGATGCTCTTGAATATCTCGAAGAAACCGCAAAAAAGTCTCACACCTGGACTGGTCCAAGTGCTACTGATAGCACCAATCGACACAAACCATCAGGGATCTATCAACTTCGAGAAGAGGATAGTGTTAAGGCCCAACTCGAAGCTTTGAAAAAGCAGTTTGAGGTCTTAATGATGAAAAATGGCCAAAAATCGCACATGATCGCTTAAGCGGAACCGCAAGAACCATGCTTTGTTTGTGGAGGGACAGAGCACTTAGCAAAGGACTGCTTAGCTTTGAATGAAATGAAGGGTGTTTATGAGGAGCAATGCAATGCCTTAGGGGCATATAACAAGCCATTCTCCCATACGTACAACCCTGGTTGGAGAAACCACCCAAATTTCAGTTGGAGAGATTCCAACCAAGCTCAATCGTCTGGAGGTCAATGGAGAAATGAGCAACAAGTTCAACCATCAAAGGCATATTCTGCACCTCAATACATTGCTCCTCAACAACGAAATTCTCTCGAGAATACTCTTCATGCATTCATGGAGGAACAATCCAAACTTAATCACCAAACGATGGAAGAAATCAAGGAAATGAAATGTCAATTCTCAAAATTGACTGAATCCTTGGCCATTCCGGAAAAAGGCAAACTTCCTTCCCAACTGAAATTCAATGTGCAAGGCCAACACATGGCCCAATCTTCAAATTCAAATGATCAAAACGTCAAGGAAGTGAATGCCATCATGACGAGAAGCAGTAAAACTTTGCCAGACCCACCCATAAAATCCAACTCTCCCAATATTCCAAAAGTCATTTACGAAAGTCCACCACTCAATGCCACTCCAAAGGTACCATTTCCCCAGGCTTTGAAACCTGTTGGGAAACTTCCTGATAACCGAGCTGAACTCCTTGAGCACTTGACACAAGTGAAGATTAATCTTCCTTTCCTTCACATCATTAAACAAGTGCCCGCTTACGCCAAAATCATCAAGGATCTTTGCACTGCAAAAAGGAAGCACCATGTCAAGAAGACTGCCTTCTTGACCGAGCAAGTGAGTGCAGTGATTAAACAAAAGGCACCGCCGAAATACAAAGATCCCGGTTGTCCCACCATTTCTTGCCAAATTGGGACCCATGAAGTCAGACAAGCCTTACTTGATCTTGGCGCAAGTGTCAATCTCATGCCCTACTCTGTATACTCGCAACTCGGTCTTAGAGAAATGAAGCCAACATCTGTTGTATTACAGCTTGATGATCGTTCCACCAAAAAGCCTAGGGGTATTGTTGAGGATGTATTGGTTCAAATTGAAAAATTTTATTACCCCGTGGATTTTCTTATTCTTGATACCCAATCTGTGGTGAACATGGAGTCTAAAATTCCTATTATCCTCGGAAGACCATTCCTTGTTACTGCAAATGCTTTGATCAATTGTCGGAATGGTCTAATGAAGATATCATTTGGAAACATGACTCTTGAAGTCAATATCTTCCACATCGGGAAACAACCCTAAGAAGATGATGAATGCTATCAAACATTCATGATTGACTCTTTAATTCCTGAGGAGGTTCAATTGCGAAACAACTTTGATAATCCTGATGAACTTCTCCTTCTGTCAGACAATGAAAGTACCAGTTCTATTGAGTCTACTCTTGCAATATTAGATCGCATAGACTCACGCCATAGAAGGACTCAATTTTTGAAACCTCACTTTGAAGAGCTACCTCGCGAGAGGGCACAGCTGAAAACTTCAGCCAAAGCGGTTCCAATTGTTCAATTGACCCAACTTCCCGAGGGGTTGAAACATGCCTTCTTGGGAGATGGTGAAACCTTTCCAGTTATCATCTCGTCCAACCTTCAAAATTCTCAAGAATTGCAGTTACTCGAGCTACTGCGAACGCATAAATCTGTGATAGGTTGGACCCTTGATGATATCAAAGGTATTAGCCCTTTAATTTGCTCCCATCGAATCAATCTGGAGGACGAAACCATCCCCCGAAGAGACCCTCAGCAGCGACTGAACCCCACGATGAAAGAAGTTGTAAAAAATGAAGTTTTTAAATTACTAGACGCTGGTATTATTTACCCAGTAGCTGATAGAAAATGGGTCAATCCTACTCAAGTCGTGCCCAAGAAATCTGGTGTCACCGTTATCCAAAACGAAAAAGGGGTCCTTGTCCCCACAAAAACGGTGACGGGGTGGCACATGTGCATCGATTATAGAAAATTAAATACCGCCTCCCGCAAAGATCATTTTCCATTCCCATTCATTGATCAAATCCTTGAACGTGTAGCTGGTCATCCCTTCTATTGCTTTCATGATGGCTATTCTGGCTATTATCAAATTGAGATTGCATTAGAGGATCAAGATAAGACCACTTTCACTTGTCCCTTTGGCACTTTTGCTTTCCGGCGTATGGCATTTGGCTTGTGTAACGCACCAACTACTTTCCAAAGATGCATGATGAGCATCTTTAGTGACATGATCGAAGAATCAATGGAAGTATTCATGGATGACCTAACCATTTTTGGAAACTCCATTGAGACGTGTCTTCTTCATCTTGAAGCTATTTTAAAATGATGCATTGAGAAAGGACTTGTACTCAATTGGGAGAAATTCCACTTCATGGTATCTTCTGGCATAGTCTTAGGCCACAATGTTTCTGAAAAAGGAATTGAGGTTGATCGATCCAAAGTCGGCCTTATCTCCAACCTCCCGACCCCTAAGACTGTCAAAGATGTTAGGTCATTTCTTGGTCATGCTGGTTTCTATAGGAGGTTCATACAAAAATTTTCCATGATTGCCTGTCCACTAAGCAACCTCCTAGCCAAAGATGCCACTTTTGAATGGACACCTAAGTGTGAGGAATCATTCCGAACTCTTGTCAATTCACTCACTTCTGCTCCCATCATTCAGTCACCCGATTGGAGTCTTCCTTTTGAGATCATGTGTGATGCCATCAAATTTGTTGTGGGGGCTGTGCTAGGACAAAGAAGGGAGGGGAAACCCTTTGTTGTCTATTATGCAAGCCGAACTCTCAATAGTGCTCAAATGAACTATTCCACTACTGAAAAAGAGTTGCTTGCCGTTGTCTTTGCTCTTGACAAATTTCGCTCTTATTTGATTGGATCACCTATTACGATCTTCACAGATCACTCCGCCCTTAAGTATATCCTTTCCAAAAAGGATGCTAAGGCACGATTAATACGGTGGATCCTTCTCCTACAAGAATTTGACATAACGATCAAAGACAAGAAAGGTGTTGAAAATGTCGTCGCGGACCACTTATCCCGACTTGAATTCAGCGATCCCGCTGACTGTCCACCTATTCATGATGATTTCCCCGATGAGAAATTACTTTCTATTGCTAAGTTGTCGTGGTACGCTCACATTGTAAACTACCTAGTAACAGGTGAACTCCCATCTGAATGGAGTTCACAAGACAAACACAAATTTCTGGTCGAGGTGCACAATTTCTTTTGGGATGACCCATACTTATTCAAGTATTGCCCTGACCAAATCATGCGAAGATGCATCCACGATGATGAGGTGTCTAGCGTGCTGAATTTTTGCCACAATGATGCATGTGGTGGTCACTTTTATGTGAAGCAAACCGCTGCAAAAATCTTACAATGCGGCCTTTACTGGCCCACTTTGTTCAAAGACACCAATGATTTCTGTCGATCTTGTGTAAGGTGCCAAAAGTTAGGATCCTTATCTCGTCGACACATGATGCCCTTGAACCCAATTCTTGTTATTGAAATATTTGATTGTTGGGGGATAGACTTTATGGGACCATTTCCACCTTCTTTTGGCTACCTTTACATTCTTCTCGTTGCGGGTTATGTTTCCAAATGGGTCGAGGTTGTACCATGCCGAACCAATGATAATGCTACAGTTGTCAAATTCTTGAAAGAAAATGTGTTATCAAGATTCAGTACTCCTCGCGCTATCATCAGTGATCAAGGCACTCATTTTTGCAACCGATCATTTGAGGCTTTTATGCGCAAGTACGGTGTACTTCATAAAGTTGCAAATGCCTATCATCCACAAACTAATGGTCAAGCTGAGTTAGCCAATAGGGAGATAAAACACATTCTGGAAAAGACGGTAAATCCCGACCACAAAGATTGGTGAACACGTCTTCTAGACGCTCTTTGGGCATACCGCACTGCTTTCAAATCCCCTCTTGGGATGTGTAACGCCCTGGATAGCCAAGACCGTTACACTGTGTGTTTATAAAGTGCCAGACTTGCTAATCAAGTACATTAAAGTAAAAGCGTGTTACTGAAATAGTAGAGGAACTAGGGTTAAAAGTGTTTTGGCCTCAAAAGTACGTTTTCATTACTGAACATTGTTTACGTACATGGGATCCCAAAATTGACAGTTTAAAAGCCATTTACAAAAGTTACAACGTTTAGATACATCAACTGGCCATACTAAGGCAAAAGCGAGCTGTTAGGTAATCTCTGTCCTGACACACTCCTCGACCGTGGTGATCGAACGGCTGGCTATGTACATTTCACTTCGAAGCTCTCCACCTCAGGCCTGGTCCAGCTTGCCCTTGCCCTTACCTGCACCACGAAGCACCCGTGAGCCAAGGCCCAGCAAGAAAACACAGCAACAACAGAACATGAACAACTATCAACAAATCAATTACACATATAGCATCTCATCAACTCAAGTATATCATCGATCAAGTATTTCATATACTAAGCATCTCAACTCAAATACATAATGCGCAGACGATAACCAGGGCTAGCGCTCACAGGCAGCTCCCTCTGTTATCCTATTATTTCCGGCACCCAATGGCCAATTCGCGCCACGTGCGCTAAAATCATGAACGGTACTCTTAGACCGCTTATACGTGTCCCTTGGCATAATACCAACGATGACACAATACAACTTTCGGGAGCACTTAGTCCAATTCACAACCGGGTGCAGTTTTCTTACCTTTCAATTCAATAGCTTTAATCCCTCGACACCTTGAGCACGATCCCACTCGAGCCCTAGCGCTCACCTAAACACAATCATGGCCAAAGTCAACATCAACCCTCAAGATCAAAACCTAGCCCCGGGGCCAATCCCGAGCCCCCGGGATGTCCTAGTTCCACCAAACAAGGTGGTGGAACCAAACCCCAAACCTTAGGTCAAAAACCCTTGCAAATTACCCTAAAATCCCCTTCAGAAGGCAGGGTAGCGCTACAACGCTCTTGGGAGGGCGCTATAGCGCTACAGACAGAAACCAAAACCCTTCCAGCAAAATGGCCTAGCGCTACAGCGCCCAAAGGCTAGCGTTGTAGCGCTAGTCACAGACAGCCCAACACCAAATTTTTACCTTATGCGATTTTCTCTAGCCAACCTCAACCAAACCTCTTCCAACTCTTAACCAAACCTAAAAACAACCTCATGACCACACTCCACTCATCCCAAGCACCCTAAACATCTAAAACCCAAGCACATGCAATCACAAACCCAAAATTCACCATAGCCACCTCCAAACTCCAAAACCCAACATAAACCAGCTGAACATCAGAACTAGAGCTTAGAATTCATACCTTTGATAGAATTTCGCCCACAAGCTATCCCTAGGCTCCCTTGGCTTGCTACTCCTTAGCCTTAAGCCTGAATTCCCCAAAGTTCCATTCAATTCAACTCAAGTACCACAACTTAAAAACCAGAAGCAGAAATGGATGAACTCTAGAATCTTACCTCAAGTGTTGGTGAAACCCTGCTAATCCTCTGTCAATTCCTTAGTCTTAGGTCAAGATCCTTGATGTTTAGTTATCCCAGCTCTCCTCTGAGCTTTACTCCAGAAATTCTCAAGAAACAGGTGAAGGAAAGTGTAAACCGACTTAGGGAAACTCTCTCTGTTTTCCCTCTTCCTTTTCCCTTCTTCTTCAGACTTCCTTGATATTCTATAAATTCCACTAACTTAAAACCTCAGTAATACCCATCCTCAAAAGTCAAATGACCTTTATGCCCTCCCAATTAACTCTAATCCTTTAGTCCACTTAAGGGCATTTTAGTCATTTTACCCAATTCCCGCTACTTCCTCGAGTGTCTCCATTATTTCCCGCTTAGTTCCCGATACCTTACTAATCACCAATAGCATTCCTCAATGTCATAATAATCTCCAGTTTATCCACTAAATTCCCATTTACACCCCTGAGCTCACCCCGAGCCGGGTATAAATCCCCGCTATGACTTTTCCGCTACTTAGCTCACTAGGATCGTCTCGAGTCACAGATCACAGATATATCCACATAATAATGTGGTCTCAACAATTATCACATATATCAAAGCAGTTATGCCCTTCTACCCTAATCTGGGCCTATATGCATACAAACACGCATAGTCATGCATCTCAAGTACTCAAGTAATCATATAACATGCTTTAAATCATAATTATACATCTAAATCACTAAAATCACACGTAATCTCCATTATGCCCTCCAGGCATGCTAATCAAGGCCCTTAAGCCTTATTAGCGAATTTGGGTCGTTACAACTATCCCCTCCTAATAAGAATTTCGTCCTCGAAATTTACCTGAACAACTCGGGATATTGATCCCGCATCGCTGTCTCAAGCTCCCAGGTCGCCTCCTCGACCTTAGTATTCCTCCATAGTATTTTAACCAGAGGGATCGTCTTTTTCCGCAATACTTTATCTTTCCGATCCAAGATCTGAACCGGTTGCTCTTCATAAGCCAAATCTGCCTGTAACTCCAAATCTTCATGCCTCAACACATGAGTCACATCTGAGACATACTTCCGAAGCATGGAGACATGAAACACGTCATGAACTCCAGACAACGATGGTGGCAAAGCTAACCTGTAAGCCACCTGACCAATCCTTTCCAGGATCTCGAATGGTCCAACGAACCTAGGGCTTAGCTTGCCCTTCTTGCCAAACCTCCTCACCCCTCGCAGAGGCGAAACTCGAAGAAAAACGTGGTCACCAACCTGGAACTCCACGTCTCTACGCTTAGGATCAGCATAGCTTTTCTGTCTACTCTGTGAAGCGAGCATTCTAGCCCGAATCTTCTCTATGGCCTCACTTGTCTTCTGAACCATATCTGGCCCCAAATATCTCCTCTCACCCATCTCATCCCAATGAATGGGTGATCTACACTTTCTCCCATATAACATCTCATAGGGAGCCACTCCAATTGTTGACTGATAACTATTATTGTACGAGAACTCAATCAACGGAAGGAACTTACTCCATGAACCCTCAAAATCAATCACACAGGCTCTGAGCATATCCTCCAATACCTGAATCGTCCTCTCAGACTGTCCATCGGTCTGAGGATGAAAAGCTGTACTAAATTTCAACTGAGTCCCCAAAGCTTTCTGCAGACCTCCCCAAAACTTGGAAGTGAAGATAGGATCTCGGTCTGACACAATCGACTTAGGAACCCCATGGAGACGTACGATATCTTTCACGTACAACTCAGCGTACTGATCTATAGTATAAGTTGATCTCACTGGAAGGAAATGGGCTGACTTGGTGTATCTATCCACTATAACCCATATTGAGTCATGAAACCCTACAGTCCTGGGTAGACCTCCTACAAAATCCATAGTAATATCCTCCCATTTCCACTCAGGAATACCCAAAGGCTGAAGTAACCCTGCTGGTCGCTGATGCTCAGCTTTCACCTGTTGACAGGTTAAGCACCTGGCAACGTACTCTACTACATCCCTCTTCATCCCAGGCCACCAATACAAAGTCCGTAAATCCTGATACATCTTTGTGGTACCCGGATGAAGCGAGTACGGCGTCGTATGAGCCTCATCCAATATCTCTCGTCTGATCCCCTCATCAGCTGGAACACAAATTCGTCCCTGATACCGAAGTAAACCTACCTCAGAAACAGAATAGTCCTTAGCTACCCCCGCCAAGACATCATCTCTAATCCCCTGTAACTGAGTGTCTACCAACTGCCCTTCTCTGATCCGCTCTAGCAGGGTCGATTCCAGAGTAATGTTGGCCAACTGGCCCACTACCAATTCTATCCCCGCTCTAACCATCTCATCAGCTAACTCCCTTGAGATCTGAACGGAGCTATACAAATGGCCTGGACCTCGGCGGCTCAATGCATCAGCCACTACATTAGCTTTCCCTGGATGATAGAGAATATCACAATCATAGTCCTTTACCAACTCCAGCCAACGCCTCTGTCTCATATTCAGGTCCTTCTGTGTAAAGAAATATTTCAGGCTCTTATGGTCAGTGTATACCTCGCACTTCTCCCCGTAAAGATAATGCCGCCAAATCTTCAGTGCAAAGACCACCGCTGCCAGCTCCAAATCATGAGTAGGATACCGTTGCTCATACTCCTTCAACTGTCGCGATGCATAAGCTATCACTTTCTCATTATGCATCAGCACGCAGCCTAAGCCCAACCTCGATGCATCACAATAAACAACAAACTTCCCTTCCTCCGAAGGTAAACTCAACACTGGCGCTGTAATAAGTCATCGCTTCAATTCTTGGAAGCTACCTTCACACTTATCTGACCAAATAAACTTTAGATTCTTTCTTGTCAATTCTGTCATTGGTGCTGCTATCTTCGAGAAGCCCTCTACAAACCGCCTGTAGTAGCCTGCCAAACCAAGAAAACTCCGCACTTCTGAGGCGTTCCTTGGCCTCGGCCAATCTCTAACTGCTTCTATTTTAGACGGATCCACTTTAATCCCATCTGCACCTACAATGTGTCCAAGGAATGTCACTTCAGGTAACCAAAACTCGCACTTCTTAAACTTAGCATATAACTGATGCTCCCTCAACCTCTGAAGAACCAATCGAAGATGAAACTCGTGCTCTGTCTCTGAACTAGAATACACCAGGATGTCATCAATGAAGACTATGACAAACTGATCCAGAAAATCCTTGAACACTCTGTTCATTAAGTCCATAAAAGCTGCTGGGGCATTGGTCAAACCAAAAGACATGACCAAGAACTCATAGTGCCTGTACCGCGTCCGAAAGGCCGTCTTACGTATGTCCTCATCCTTGATCCTCAGCTGGTGATAACCAGATCGAAGATCAATCTTTGAGAACACCGTCTTACCCTGCAGCTGATCGAACAAGTCATCAATCCTCGGTAGGGGATACTTATTCTTAATAGTTAACTTGTTCAATTCCCGATAGTCGATACACATTCTCAGAGTCCCATCCTTCTTCTTAACAAACAAAACTGGTGCACCCCATGGCGAATAGCTAGGTCTGATGAACCCTATATCCAGAAGTTCCTGCAGTTGTATCTTTAACTCTTTCAGTTCCACTGGTGCCATCCTATATGGTGCCCTTGACACTGGCTCTGTCCCCGGTGCCAACTCAATAACAAACTCAATCTCCCTACGCGGCGGCAACCCAGGCAAATCCTCAGGGAACACATCCAAGAACTTACAAACCAGTCTGGTCTCTTCCGGTCCAACTGGTGAGACTTTGGTGGTATCCACCACACTAGCCAAGAAGCCTATACATCCACCCTGTAACAAATCTCTGGCTCTCAATGCAGATATCCTGGGTACGCGGGGTCCACTTAATCATCCAGCATGCCTCAAGAATAATCATATGCAAATGGGCAAGATTGCTAAGCATTCAATATGCTATCAATGTTTACCTTTAAACATCCAACATGCAACAAGAATCACTACAAGAAAAAACAGTATTCATAACACTTAAAAACTGCTAACCGGGAGTATTAATAACGCTTCTGACAACGCTAACATAGCCCATGTTATTAAAAGTCCTGTCTTTTCTATAACACTATTCGAATGTTATGTTCGATGTTATCTTAAGCTATTCAATAACACATTTTTAGTTGCTATAATATTCAAATAATAACATTTAATTAGAGTATTAGGTTATAAATTTGAAGTTTAATCTTATACTTTATGCATAACACTTTCCAACTATTATGAAAATTGTTATATTTGATCATTTTATAACGTTTTAATTCATTCTATTATATAAATCATAACTTTTTGTCCCAATTATAATATATTATACAAAACAACCATAATTATTGTAAATTCTCCCAGTAATAACATTTTTTTATTTTGTAGTATGCATTTTTAATTGTTGTAAAAAAGTTTTTATTATTGTATCTTGATTAAAAAAATCACAATTGATCACAAGTGCAATATTAAATAGATCAAAAAATCTAAAATATTCAATATATATGATAAACCATGAGTATTTTTACATTTGAAGACAAACCACTTCAAACCATGATGACGCTGTCCACTTCAAAAGTTCTTAGTTCTAACTTGAGTTTGAAAGCATACATAATGAAATTCTATAGTCTTCACATCTTTTGCTTCAAAAGTAAAAAACAGAAACATAACAAGATACACAAAAAGTAAACCATGAAGCTTGCTCCACCCTCCAATTCATCATCCATTCCATTGGGCACTTGTCTTTGTTGTGAGGTTGATTTGCTTAGCTACACAAGAGTTTAAATAATTAATGCTTAAACTTAGTTAATAGTAAACTAAAAGAGTACAAAAAGAAAGAAAGTTAATAACCTCATTACGACTTTATAAGATGGTCATGCAATTACACTAACTACAGCACATAGGCATGAAAGATTGAAGATTTATGCTTGGTAAAATACTCATTAGAAAAGTTAGCTCAAACACTTTATGATTATGAAATGAAAATGCAAATGAAACACCAACCAAACATATAAATATATATATACAATACAACAACTAATTTATAAAGAAAACCCAATAGCATAGACACATGAACTAGAATTAGATCAAATATAAAGTTCCAAAAAACAAGAGCAATGAATTTGCCATTTTTATTGTAGATTTCACTACTGGACAATTAAAGGTTTCTCAAAATATACAAGCTAAATCTGAATATAGCAAACATGGCAGCACAATGTTAGAAAAATATACAACAACTTTGAAAAAGTAATGTGAGTCTGCAAAGATTTACATAGACAACAAATATAGTTTGGATCTTTGGCATGATCCAAACTAAATTTAAGAAACTCATCGACTAATTTAATATATTCTACTAACAACCTATCGGCTAACATCCATTCCTTAAAAAATCTACTAAAAATCGGACAGCATATTCCCTAATTTACTAGCCTAGCCATTTGTCACAATCAACACAACCAATTCAAACAAATCAAACAACAAACAGGTTTTCATCCATACACAGAATTCTCATAATCTACTTCACTAAGATATGCAAGTTTTCAACCTTCCGTTATCACCGCAGAACACAGAATTCCCAGAACCTACTTCACTACGGATGAATATCTAAGATATTCAAACTCCACTAAAGTTATACAAATTCTATTCAAAATTATAAAAGATTAAAAATTAAAAAAAATAAATCAAATACAACATACCTCTTGCAATTAGCTACCAATCCAATGCTTTACAATAATCACTAAAGCATTTATAAATCATAAACACATTATAAAGACTATCACTCAAAAATATTCCTTAAACAAAATAACACAATGAATTCTCAAATATCCGTTTGATTTATTAGATTGATTAGTCAGGCCTATAAATGAACAAACATATATTGTATTAGTTAGAGAAACCAGTGTTAAGAAATGAAGAAAAATTATGTATTGAATGAAAACGTTGCTTGCAAAACTGTACATAGTAGCTTTTATATATGCTACTATTAAGAAATAATTAACTTCTATTCTAAAGCTAAGACTATTCTTTTGCACAATATTAACTACTCAAAAAAGCAAAGTTAACAAAATTTGAAAACAAATCAATTAAAAGGACAAGTGATACACACATCAGAAGATTCAAAACCTTGGCCAATCATTAGTAGTACTGCAACCATGCATCGGACCTGGTGCCACAAGAAAGCACTGCCTTTGATTTTAATTGCCCAAAGTTGGTTTCCTTGAAACCTAAAAAAGTTCAGTAATACTCAAACAGTATTTTAAAAGAACAGATGGTAGATAAATTTTGTTCATTCTAGACGGTAAACACCCCCCCCCCCCCCCCATGTACACACATACTCCTCCTCCTCCTCTTTCGTTAAAAAAAATTGGAAGCAAATTTACATGAGTATCGAACAGCAAAAGTGATCAAGTGACATCAGGAAAAGGTTTGAGAATTCAAAAATAAAAACTAATAGATGTAAAAACTGTGAATTTCTGTTGTGCACTATTTAATATGACAGTAATCAGTTCAATTAATGACACTTAAATACCATTAAGATAAGTCCATTCAGCAACTTGCACTTGCAGTCAGGGAACCATGCTTTTATTACAAGTCTGCTCCCTAGCTGGTGCTTGTGAAACCCAGAATATAGGTATGTCTCTAGAGCTACGATCGCAAACTTTAGAAGCTACTACTACTATTTTCTACTCAGCTTTGACCACTGTTATTTATAGTTCTCACACATAGATCCTGCACCCTCAATTACATGTTTTATAGAATACATCAATAAGTACAACAATAATTATAACCTAGGCAAGAAGGGTCAGGTTTAACTACTGAATTTCAACATGAATGAGAGAGAATTAATCTACCAGTGTTAACCTCACATCACAAGGAGCAATTTCAAATGACTGAAATATTTGCACTCCCTGCTCAGATAGCTAACTAATTAAAGTTAATTCTAAACTGAAGCAACACACAAAACAGATCATTTATTGAGCTAATCGAAAAGAGCTAAAAGATATACCTTGAGATTTAGATTGTCTTCCCAAAAGAATTATTTGTACTCCCTGCTCAGATAGCTAAACCTGTATTTTGGATAAGGCAACCATCAGAAGACAATCAATCCAACATTGACAGACACATACACACACAAAAGTAAACAAATAATTCACTAAATAAGTCAAATATGGAAAGATCTAATGAAAAAAGAGGTGATACCATGTAATGAAAGAACATTAAAACGAGATAGAGCAAAACTCAAGTTCATCTTTCAAAGTTTATTACATTTTATCATCATTCACAAGTCCAAACACCAATGCAAGACAGAGCAACACTCAAGTTCATCTTTCAAAGAAGCAATATGAGAGCAAATATATTTGCTCCACAATTTTACTACTCAAAAACCTCTAAAATTTACAGTGGAAAAACCTTGCACTGAAATCAATTAGAACAGAACACTAGCCTAAAACTCCCATATCATTTGGAAGGGCTCCATTCAAAACCCTCACATAATCAATTTCTTCTTCTGCAAAACACATGAAAAGGGGTAAATAATGAAAGGAGCATGTAGATTAAAATCTAGAAACAATTAGGTTGAATTTAAGGTCAGAAAGTAAACAAGATCATATAAATAGAGCTCAGATACATAATTAGATGCCAATTGTCTTAGGCTCCTAGTCTTTGGGAGGTATCCCCTTTGTAGCTACCATTTTATCCTTAGAGTTAAAAGACTTAAATAAAAAGAAATTTAGTAGTGCCATTTTTCAAAGGTTAAAAGCATGTGATCAAAATGTAGAGCATAAAAACATAAAACAAAACAGAAAACAAAACTAGTTGCAGAGCATAAAAAATACCACTAACAGGAGCCTGAAACAGAGATCAAAATGTAGCTGCAGGCAAGCCGTAAACAAAAGCAAACCCTACAAGCAAACAAAATTAACAGAAAACAGATGGAAATACTGAATACACCATAACAGAAGGAAATACTCATCATTTAAATGTCGCAATCTAAAAAATAGGGGACCGCCATTGATTAAACTAGAAAAGTCTGTCGCTCCTAAGTTTTTGCAAGCAACATGCCATTTCAAAAGTAGAAAAAAATAATAAAAAAAACAATTTAAAAATCATTGTATCTAAAATTGCAAGCAAATTGTTTTGCTATCAGTAGTTAAAATGACATGGTGAAAAACTTATAAGAAATCAAGCTATAGAATCATGCCTAGTGTAGTCATGATAGCAACAAAAAGGATTATGCCAACAAGCTGCACCTTAAAAAAAAATATAGAGCATTGATCACTGGTTGGACTGAACTACAAAGAGCATAAGGTATAACTTGACTATCTTGTTTTGAACTATAGCAGCTAAATAGCAAAGCCTGAAAAGATGTGGTAGTCAATTTCATTAAGTTTTCAAGAAAGCATGACCGAAAAAAGCTTCTCCAAATTTAGAAGTTACTACATATACTTAAGAAGCATCTCCAATTTCATTTGAAATGAGTATTACTATAAGACCTTCTGCTTCTAAATTTTATTAGACTTGGATCAACCACCCCAACACTAATTTCTTGATATATTCGATTGGAAATGCATGCATTAAATGTCCCTCTATCTAACAAAATCATTCCCCATCTCTGTTTATGCAAATAAAATTTAAAATCCAAATAAAACTAACAGCATATCCCAAGTTATTAGAACTCATTCGAATTTAAATTTTCAAAGTTAGTTTCTCTCAATGAAATGTTTAAAGCTTAAGTAAAAATATTGACATGGGGACAACTATAAATGTAAAAGTCAACTAAATCAAATAGTCACAATTTCATGAAAATAATATTTAGAAAGAAAAAGTAAAAAAATCAATCAAGACTCTTTAACAAAAAAAAAGCATGAAAATCAAATAAATTGATGGACATTCCATATGAGGTAAAAAAAACTCCATCTGCACACATTAAAAGAGAATCAAATAACTAAAATATCAACTGCAAAGTAAACTTCACATTGTGACATGGACACAGACTTGAAATTAATACTTAATAAATCAGATTTTTTAATGAAAAAACTATAATAATAAAACTTTTGGCAAGACGTCTTATGGTCCAAAATACCATTATCAAACAACAATCAAAATACCATACTCAGAAATAGGTCAAAGATGAACCACGACACCAGAGACCAATAACATAACAGAAAACAAGGCTCCCCCAAAATAGAAAAACAACAGAAACAACTTTATACAATTGAATCACCTGAAATTGATCAGAACAAATGGCATAGGATCCTTCCTCTCTATGAGGGAAAACAAAATCAGAAGACAAGAGAGAGAGAGAGAGAGAGATTTAGAAGAGATACATACCATCGAGCCTACACCTCACCTTTCCAAGCCCTGCCACCATCAAACCTCATAGCCACTGGTGCACCTGCAAAACAGAAAGAAATAAGCATAGCTAAGTGTCTAAGTCATTTGTAATTTATATTATGCACCCAAAAGCAAGCAATTTCTTCCACATCAATAAATTTATTGTCACAAGCATTCTATAAATGAATAATAAATGATAGTATTCTCCATGAAACTAGAAAAGACTCTCAGATCATAACATTACATTATAATAAAAAAGATGCTACTTTAGAAGACCATGAGAATCAATGGCTAGTTAATTACTTCTCATTTCAATTAAAAATGCATTCAAGCACAATAAAAGTTAAAGAAACCAACACTACTCAAGGCCACCAATTATAAAACTTTCAGTAAGGTTAATGTAAGATCTGGCTGATCAAATTCAATATAATTGAATATATATGCAAACCGCACCAAATGAATCCCTCCCTACATATATTTACACACTGAAAGAATACGTGCGAGGTTTACTAACTAAAACAACTAAAATCCTAAGATACATGTCAAATCCAATGCTATAAACAAACTCTTATTTCTTTACAATCTCTAATAATAACACAAGTATAACCTGATGAACTGTTAAGCAGCATTCTTTACAAGCTCAAGTCATCATAATGTGGTAGCATGACAACCAATACATGTATATTTAGATCAGTTTCATCTGCCTCACAGACCATCTTGTAAAATTCTGTCAAAACTAGAGAAAAATTTGACATAAAAATATAGCAAAATATAGATGAACCCTAACAGAACATAACTAATAACATAAATACACACAAATAGATTATAAATACATTTTTGATTGTTCAAGAGAATCAATTATATTTGTTCACCAATTTACATAATAAAATTGATAATAAAAAAAATGTCAAAAGAACAGAGAAAACAACATCAATACTATTATCTCTCACATAATTCAGACTCAAAACAGAACCATTAATAGCTAATTTATTTTAAGACTTAACTACAAGCACCAAACGAAACCAAAACTGTAATAGCTCCAAATGCATTAGTATTACAAATAGGAAAAAGATTATTCAAAGTTCACAAAATGGAAAACTCCTAACAAAAGAGTGGAAAATAAAATAAATAAATAAACTTATTTTTTATCAGAAGGTAATCAAATACAAAATAAAAGGCTATGAAACTAACCAAAGCTACATTACCAAAAGCTATGAAACTATCAGCTTTCATAAACCCAATACAAAATATATTTTACATCATCAAGTTGTAATCTTTGCTTGATCAATCCCAAACAAACAATAATTCCATAAAAGGGAGAAACAGAGAACTAACATAGAAACCCAATTCAGATTAACTTAAAATCCAAAACTCGCTGAAAAATTTCACAATTCGACAAATGAACAAACTAATAAGAACATAAACCTGCCAAAATTTTCATCACCATTAATCAAAACCGAGAAAGATACTAAAAAATATGAAGAGAGAAGAAGAAAAAAGCAAACCCATAACATAAAAGCATAAAAATACTATTCATATAATCACTAAAATAAACTCTATTAACCATCGTTTAAAAAATGTTCAGAAGCAAACAAAGGACAGAACAACATAATCTCATGGTGAGAGAGAGATAGACCTTTACCAAAAGCATAAGAAGAAAAACCCCATGATACCGGTTCCACAGAGAATGAGAAGAAGAAGAAGAAGAAGAGGATTAACTTCAAAGGATATGGGTTTACGGTTGGTGGGTTTACAGTATATAGGTGTTGGAGAATAATAGTTACCCGTGTAGATATAAAGTAAAATCTTTGGTGGGTGATAGAATACGTGTACACTGAAGATAAAAGGATGTTCAATAGGAAAATCTGTGTTGCTTGTTAGAAATTAAGTAAGGGTTGCAAAATTTTGAACCAAGAATGTTCCATTAATCAAAAAGTTGAAGCACCATTACCAGAGTGAGGTCGAGAGAAGAAAGAGTACCTTCAATTTTTGCTTAGTCGAGTCGATGGGGTGGAGAGCGACTTCGTAAGGTTGGAGAACAACGACTTCGTGAGCCGATGGGGTAGACCGATCTGACCACCAGTGGAGGAGAACAATGTCTTTGTGGTTTGGGCACTCTCTCGTGGAGGCTGGAGAGAATGAGGGTGGCAGACAGAATCCCGAGAGCAGAAAGAGAGTGGTAGACGCAGACCGAACCTGAGAGAAGAAAGGGGTTTTTGTTATTTAGGTTTTGCTCATATTTTTTTCTCTGTTTTGGCGGGATAGCAAAATAAATGAGCGCCTTTTTGTGGGTGACTATAGCGTTTTTTTAATAATGTTGCATTTAGTATGTTATGTATATTATTTTTTCTTGTAGTGAATAACCATGCATGTCACATATGGGGTGCAGTTTTCTTACCTCGGGTTCGAGCAAGAATTAGTAAAATAACGACCCTTGAGAACGATCAATCCTTTGGTCCTTTAGCAGTCACCTAGTCATAACCAAATATGGAATCCCATCAATAAAATAAACCATAAAAAGGTTTATAATCTAAAACCTCACTCCCGGGATCAATCCCGTAATCCCAACCATCCACATCAAAACCATAAGCTGAAAACTACCAAGAACAACAGAGTATAGCCTATATTCAAGGATGAATTCTTACCTCAAGCTTGATTTAGACCCCCTTCAATGGATGAACTAAGTTTCTAAGCTCCCACCTTTAATCTCCTAGCTTGTTACCTCAAGTTGGCTCTCAAAAAATCAAGAGGAAGAAGGAGGGGGAATAGGTACGGGTGAGGAAGAAAGATGAGGATGATGATGCTCTGTTTTGGTCTGAAGGTTTCTATAGCCTTGAGTTGATATAAATCTTAGAGGTGAAAAGACCATTTTGCCCCTAGGTTAAATAAAGGCTTCTAAAGACTCCCAAGGGTAAAATCGTCTCTTCCCGCCTATCTCGTTAATTATGATTAACACCCTCCAATTCCCGTTATTCTCAATATTCTCAAATACCAATAATTATTATCCTGTTACGCTTTAATTCCCGACAACGTTCTAATCATTTAAACATCCCGAGACTCACCCCGAGCCCCGAACTTAATCCCGTTATGACTAGACCGAAAACTTGCATTTCCATGATTGTCTCATGCCGAATGGCTCGAACCAATCCACATATAATGTGGTATTATTTATAATTCACCCACATGCATGAAAATACACAATCACACCCTCAACGGGCCAAATTACCAAAATGCCCTTATAATTAAAATTGAACCCGTACGCATGCATTTACCATCATATAATAATATAATTCACATAAACATGCATATAATCTTTAAATAGCATAATAAATCAATTATGGCCCTCCTGGCCTCCTAATCAAGGTCCTAAACCTTATTAGGAAATTTTGGGCATTACAACTATCCCCTCCTTACAGAAATTTCGTCCTCGAAATTTATCTGACTTGCCCGAAATAAGAATTCTGCACAACTGATTTCAGTTTCCCAGGTCATTCCCTCGACCTCACTGTTTTTGCAACATACCTTGACTCAAGGTATACTTTATTCCTCAGAACCTTATTCTTTCTGTCCCATAACTGGACTAGCTATTCCTTTCAAGATAACTTAGCCTCAATCTTCAAATTCTCATAACTCAACTCATGAGTTTCTTTCAACCCATGTCCTCAGCATGTAAATACAAAATACATTGTTCACAACTAACAGTGCCAAAACAAGATCGAATCAAGTTAACCTGACCAGTCCTATTCAAGACTCAAACTGTTATACTTTTCTAGGGCTCAACTTGCCCTTAACTCATCACCCATTTCCATGGTGATACTTGTAAGGAAGATATGATCTTCTACCTGAAACTCTATGTTCTTACTTTCCAATTCAGTAAAACTTTTCCATTTACTCTGAGAAGTAAGCATCGAAGCTCCAACCTCTAATAATCTCAATAGTCCCTTGAATCATCACATGATCCAGAATCAACACCTCACTCATCTTATTCCAATGAACTGGTGCTAAACATCCTTTATCATACCTTATCTCATAAGATACCTTTTCAACACTGGATAACTCTCTTCCTTTCTCAAAGAGATCTGAATACGGATCAGCTGTGTCACTTATCCTTACTGACAAAAACAAACTCACTTGGACAGCTGGTCCACATTGACTCACTTCCAACTCATATTGGCCCACTAACCTGGGCAATCCCACCGCAAAACTCATTGCGATGCTATCTTGTTCCCATTATAAAGTACTCAAAGGCTACCATGGCCTCACTGATTTCTGACCCTCTGATCTGACCTGCTAACAGGCTAAGAACTTTACTACACATTCCATTACATCCCTCTCCATCACAGGCCATCAATATAAAGCCTTCATATCCTGTTACATTTCCATGATGCCTAAATGAAGAGAATAGAAGAATAGCAGGAGATTCATCCAGAATCTCCCAATTAATCTTAGTATCCATCGAATCCCAAGTCTGATCCTTACACCACAATAAGCCCATACCAGATACTGCAAAACCTTTAGCTAATCCAGCTAAGACTTCCCACTCAATCTTTCCTATATGTGGTTCACTTAGTCATCTCTTTTTTTTTTATCCTTCCCAAAATAATAATTTTAAACATAACACTGACCATCTGGCCCACCAGAAACTCTACTCTAGTTCTGATCAAATCCTTTAACCAACATGTTGCACAAGCAATCACTTCTTCTGTCACTGAGGTGTCATAACAACCTACTAACTGGTTCTAATCTGCAAAAAGACTGAGAACCTTTTCACAAAGCACCTGTAATATCCTTACCACCCAAGGAAACTCTTGCCTTCCGAGGTGTTCCTTGACCCATTCAAATAATCTTTTGAATGCTCTATCCATCTAATTCACAAACACTTGGCATTAAACAAATTCTCAAGACATACTCAGCACTCCCAGTGCTCTTATCTATTATAATAGTCTTCTGATCAACCTTCTCCTTGGTCTCTAACTGGTACTAACCAGATCAAGAATCCACTTTTGAGATTTCCATCCTACTCTATATCTAAGCCTCGAGTTCTTACAACCCTGCTGAAACATTCAACACAGTGCCTTAAAACTTGAATTTATTCCTGGCACTAATCCAATCACCATTCTACCTTTTCATATAAAAGAAACCCTGGCAAGTCCCCTGGAAACACATCCAGAAACTCACAGACTAATCCAATCTATCCTGACCCCACTGGCACAATCTAAGTGGTATCCACCACACTAGCTAAGAGTTCTATGCATCCCTCTGCAATAAAACTCTAGCTCTTAATACAGATGTCATCAGCATACCAACTCTATGCACAGTGCCAACTGTCACAAGCCTTTCCACTCTCAAGCCCAAGAAATATTATTCTTTCCTTGCCATTTAAAATTGCCCCACACTTACTTAACTTATCCAATCCATATCTAGGATCAAATTGAAACCAGTCGTAATCAACTTTATCAAAATCATTGATGAGTCATTTTCCATAACCCAACTCATCTCTTAAGTTGCCAATACAATACTGTGTTCCCATCACAACATAACCATGTGATCAGCATATCAACTTTACGCTTCTATATATGCAACAAACAAAGGAACATCATGGCACCAAAACCAATCAGCATAATACAAAACTCAGAACTAGAAAACTGACCTGCCACTCCCGAGGAGCTAGTCTCGATCTCAGACTCTAACTGCCTCATAATAAACACTCGAGCTGGAGTCGAACTGTCTATTCTCTTTTGCTCAAGCTCTCTTAGCCTTGGGCAATCCTTTTTGAAATGCCCAACCATACCACAAGCAAAACATGACCTTGCTCGGCATTCTCCCAAATGATGCCTCTTGCACCGAGTGCGCTTCCAGCTTTTCTTCTTGCTTGCTCCAATAAATGAAGATACCACTATCTGAGCTCCATGCTCCGTGGCACTATTTTTCTCATCTCTGATTCTCTCAACAGCAAGAGCCTTCTCTACCACCTGAGCATAGGTAGAGACTTCATGCACTAGGGCAACTCTAATGCCCTGAGCTATTCCAGGATTCAATCCCTAAGCAAACCTTTCCTTCCGAGCTACATCTGTGGGTACCATGTCTAAAGCAAATTTGGTCAACCCATCAAATTTATTAACATACTCGGTTACCGTTGCCTTACCCTGAACGAGATTCAGAAACTCATTCATCTTAGCGGTCTTGGCTACATCACAGTAATACTTCTCATTGAACAGCTGCCTAAACTCTTTCCAGTCCATCATAGCTGTGTCTCGTGTCTGGGATACTACTTCCCACCACGTCCGGGCATCATCCCGCAATACATATGTAGCACAGATCACCCTATCGTGACCTACCAGCCCCATATTGTCAAGAATGGAACTGATCATGCCCATCCATTGCTCAGCTCCAAATGGATATAGGCCTCCCTCGAAAACTGGTGGGTAATACTCCTGGAATCTTCCACAGAGAAATTCCAATTTGCTCTCAACCCTAGGCTAAGCCAATACTAGTGCCACTCCTGGCACAACATAGGAAGAGGTGCTCCCCAATAGATTCTGCTGTTGCCTCAAATACCTGATCTCTTCCTCATGCCTCTGCAATCTTAATTGCAAATCTGTGACTATTTGTTGAAAATTCTGAGGGGCAGATGAAGGACTAAACCCCTAGCTGTAACTTCCAGCCTCTGTATAACCACCACCAGGCCTCATATCCACCTTGGCTATAAACCTGCTCTGCAGTCAATAACTTGACCCATTAAACATGATGAGCATATCAAGAGTTTTCCCCCATGGGATCAATCTTACCACACCACATTCACAAATGGCTTGCAGTACTATAAACATTCCCATGGCATTCATACATCAATCAGAATCCCTGCTCTTCCAACATTCACACCATGCCTCAACTCCAGCATGCAAATATCACATTTATGTAATCATGGAGCAGGTAATCAAATGATCATGTTCATAGATATATTCACGGAGCATATAATCATATAGTCAAGAGCCAGGCTCTATCAGAATCTCATGCTCCCTAATACAATGTGTAGGTAAAGCATTTACAATCTATTTAAGCTGCTAAGCACATAACTACAGAAATAGTTACCATTCCTTGAGTGAAGCTATCTTTAGTGATGAGTGTACATGCCCAGGTCGCCTTTAGGAACACATAAACCTTGGCATGCTCTGATACCAAAATTGTAACGCCCCAACTCCAGGGACCGCTACAGTGCACATTGCAAACAGTGCCTAACCCGCTAATCGAGTCATTTGACCAAAATAGTGTAACTAAGTATGATTAGCAGTTTAGGGATTAAAAATTTCGGTTAAGATATAACGTTTCATTAGAACATCTACTATATACATTGGGATCCCGAAAATATAATTTAAATTTCTATTATAAGAAAATATTTACAATAGGTCATTCTAAGCGGCAAAACCGGGTTTAACCCTAGTTCCTCTTTCAAACCTCACCCAAGTATTGGTCGAGCAGCTGCATATGTACATGTCATCACCTAAGCCCTTTAATTCAAGGATGGTCCAGCTTCCTTTTTCCTTTACCTGCACCACAAAGCACCCGTGAGCCGAAGCCCAGCAAGAAAACTCATATGCTCATGAACAGTCATATCATGATATCAAATCATATCTGGCATGCCTTGCAAACATAGCTTTATTCAAGCATGCAAATGAATTCAAACAATGCTGGGGTATCCAGGATAAGAAATCCTGCCCTTCTGATTGGAGGACTATCAAGTCAATCCTAATCAGATGAGTGTTTCGACACTTGAGGTTATGATAAACCATACTGAGTGACCAACAAGCAAGCCACTACGGGGCTCAGCACCCAAAGCCATGCATATGATGATTAAAATGATCATACAGAGCTCATAGCTCTGATCAGATGAGTGAATATCACTTTGAGGTCCTGTTAAACCATAATGAGTGACTGCCAAACAAGTCACTAGGGGGCTCAATGCCCATAGCCGTGTAACGACACCGTTACCTGGGCTTTCCTGCAATGGCTCTAACCAAATGAGTGACTGATGGGTAGTCACTAGCTTAAACAGAAGAGTGGCTGCTAGGTAAGCCACTAGCCTTAAACAGATGAGAGACTGATGGGTAAGTCTCTAGCTTAACAGATGAGTGACTGATGGGTAAGTCACACAAGCGCTTTTAGTTTTCATCGAACTTGAGGTCGGTCCGGCATTAATGCTCTTGTTGAGTCATCTAATGCAGATGTCGATTAGATCTAATCTTTGTTGGCTTGCGTGGAACATGCTAAGGCCGTCCTGACTTATGAGTCAGCACTGTGTGACCAGTGCCCAATACCACTGCCGAACCTGACTAATAAGTCACAACTTCACAGTTGATACTAACACCTTTGCCAATTCTGACTAATGAGTCAGTACCATGCACAAGTAAGCATTGCTACCAAACATATATCATATGTCAGACATCCAAAGATGGGGCATTCAGCATGCTTACTTAACAATTGCAAGCATAATAATGGTCATGCACAAACACAGAGACTCAAGCTCTGACCAATCTCACAGTCAATATCCATGGCATGCCCTAATCACATGTTTCTCGTGTACCACATGCATCACACTTAATCATCCAACATGCCTCAAGAATAATCATATGCAAATGGGCAAGATTGCTAAGCATTCAATATGCTATCAATTTTACCTTTAAACATCCAACATGCATCAAGAATAACCATGCATGTCACATATGGGGTGCAGTTTTCTTACCTCGGGTTCGAGCAAGAATTAGTAAAATAACGACCCTTGAGAACGATCAATCCTTTGGTCCTTTAGCAGTCACCTAGTCATAACCAAATATGGAATCCCATCAATAAAATAAATCATAAAAAGGTTTATAATCTAAAACCTCACTCCCGGGATCAATCCCGCACTCTCGGGAATCTTAATATACTCAAACGGAGCAAAGAAACCAAACCCCGAGCCTTAAAGGTCATTCCGAGCCCTAAAATAGGCTTGCTGGAAAATGGACCAGTGCTGCACCCCTATTAAATGGCGCTGCTGCACTATTTCCAAGTCAGAGAGGCCCAGCTCTCTGCCCTGCCTAGCGCTGCTGCGCCAACTACAGACCAGAAACTTTCTGGTTCTTCCTCCTTGCGATTTCTCCTGAAACCAACCCTCCAAACCAATCCCAAACATCCAATTCAACCCCTAAACTTCATCTACATCACACCCTCATCAAAACCCATTCAACTTATCACAAAAACATTCCTTAATTCCCAACCATCCACATCAAAACCATAAGCTGAAAACTACCAAGAAAAACAGAGTATAGCCTATATTCAAGGATGAATTCTTACCTCAAGCTTGATTTAGACCCCCTTCAATGGATGAACTAAGTTTCTAAGCTCCCACCTTTGATCTCCTAGCTTGTTACCTCAAGTTGGCTCTCAAAAAATCAAGAGGAAGAAGGAGGAGGAATAGGTACGGGTGAGGAAGAAAGATGAGGATGATGATGCTCTGTTTTGTTCTGAAGGTTTCTACAGCCTTGAGTTGATATAAATCTTAGGGGTGAAAAGACCATTTTTCCCCTAGGTTAAATAAAGGCTTCTAAAGACTCCCAAGGGTAAAACCGTCTCTTCCCGCCTATCTCGTTAATTATAATTAACACCCTCCAATTCCCGTTATTCTCAATATTCTCAAATACCAATAATTCTTATCCTATTACCCTTTAATTCCCGACAACGTTCTAATCATTTAAACATCCCGAGACTCACCCCGAGCCCCGAACTTAATCCCGTTATGACTAGACCAAATACTTGCATTTCCATGATTGTCTCATGCCAAATGGCTCGAACCAATCCACATATAATGTGGTATTATTTATAATTCACCCACATGCATGAAAATACACAATCACGCCCTTAATGGGCCAAATTACCAAAATGCCCTTATAATTAAAATTGAACCCATACGCATGCATTTACCATCATATAATAATATAATTCACATAAACATTCATATAATCATTAAATAGCATAATAAATCAATTATGGCCCTCCCGGCCTCCTAATCAAGGTCCTAAACCTTATTAGGAAATTTGGGGCATTACAAGCATAAAGCGTATTGGGCTATTAAAGCCCTAAAATTTGATCTGACTGCCGCAGGTATCCATCGAAAACTCCAATTGTCTAAAATTTAGGAGTTGAGAAATGATGCATATGAAAATTCCATGATTTATAAAGAAAAATTGAAAATTGCTCACGATAAAAAAATCCTACAAAAACACTTTGAGCCAAATCAAAAAGTGCATCTGTACGATTCTCGTTTGCACTTGCATCCTGGTAAACTGCGATCGCGATGGACTGGTCCATTTGTAGTGAAGCAAGCATTTCCCAACGGTTCTGTTGAGGTCGAGGACCCAACCAATGGGAGAATTTTTTGAGTTAATGGCCAAAGACTGAAACATTACATTGAGAGTGTGAGTCATGTTGAAGAGGTCCTTCTTAAGGACCCAATTTATACACTCTGAAGTTCTGAATGGTTTGTTTGTTTGTTTTTATTTATTTATCTTTCCTTTTATTTTTTTCTGTCTTTCTTTTATTTTTGTATGCTTTCGTTTTTGTGTTCTGTTTTGGGGTATTGTTACCAGGCTATTTTCGCTCTCGCCTCATGGACATGGTCATCATCTAGGTGTTCTCTCTCCTTACCTTTTTCATTGATTATTCATTTTGACATTGAGGACACTGTCTGATTTTTGGTTGGGAGTGGTGAGCAAGCATTGACTTTAATTTGAAAAATCTTATTGTTGTGTCATTATCATTCATTTGGAAAACATTATTGTCTTGTTGATTTTTTAAGTCTCAAAATTATTCAAGCATGAGTATAATTTGTTGGTTTGAGTCAGTTCTTACTATGTTTAGCTATCAAGAAGTGATTTTCAGAGTTCTTTTGTGCACTTTCCAAGCATGTGATAAATTGGTTGTTAACACAAATAGTTGAGAGAAATTTCAAGTTTAAAGTTTTTCATTTGTTGGTAATTTGTGAGAGTTGAGAAAACAACTTTTTGAACTTTTATTGATCATTTGAGTTGGTAAAGTCACATCTTTGGAATTTAAAACATGACATTTACAATAGGGATGTTTTTCATTTAAGATAAGTCTTTATAATAAATTTGTGTCCTATTTATTGTATTGTATTTGTAATTTCCTTTTTATTTTCGTGTTGTCTCTTGTCAAAAAAAAAAAGAATGCAAAAAAAAGGGAAAAGAATGAAAAAAAAAAAAGAAAAAATAATAATAAAAATAATAGATAAATGAAAAAAAAAAAAAACAAGAGCAACACTTCCTTCTATTATTTTGTAGTTGTTGAAAAAAATATATATATTTCTATTACTATTATTTTGTGTAATTGTATTAAAAAAAAATTATTATCATTATAGTTCATTTTCTTATTTATCATTTCTAGTTAGTTTTCATTTTGTTCTTGGAGTTTTCTCATGTAAATCCCAAGGTTTTTTGTCATTTGAATTCCAATAAGTTGATTTGCCTATCTTGTGATCAATATTTCTTCAAATTGCTTGTCCTAAAAAGTTTATCTTTTCTCATTTGAGCGTAAAATGTTACATTTCCAACTCCAAGAGTGCAATCCTTCCCATACAAATACTTTCAATGCCCGTGAGGAATTTGGAGTTGAGATATTTATACTTTTGAGATTTTTCGATACTATTTGTGTTATGACTTGTGATAAAAAGAATATGGTTTGGTGCACACACACACAACTCTGAAATCGCAACTATAGTAGCTTAGATAGTAATTTCTGACTTCTTGCTGATACTTTGAAAATGGTTAGATGATTTTTCTTGGTTTGACTTGATGATTCAACTTGACAATTTTCTTTTTCACTTGAATTGCTAGGGACTAGCAATAAGCTAGTTGGGGGTTGTGATTAGTGCTCAAAAATGTAAATTTATTGGTTTTAAAGTGTAAAATAAATTTAGTTTTAATTAATATTTTTATAAATTTATTGTATTATTTTTTTAATTGAAAATATTTATTTTAATGTAATTTATGTTTAATTTTCAAGAAATAATTTGCACTTGGACATTAATAAAAAGAGAACAAAAAAAAAAGCTAAGTCTAAAAAGGAAAATGAAGAAATGGCATTTTTGAGGAACTTGGCCCAGTCCCAAAGGCCCAAATTGAAGGCCCAATCCCCTATCTTCCCCTCTCCCAACGCCAGGTGGCACGCCTGCATTGCGCCACGCGTCCACACGGTTCCTGCAGCTCCAGCCGTTCCCAACAGCAATGTGACCCTCCAGCTGCCGACACCTGTCCTCCAACTCCTTCACCAGCAGCTCCCTGCAGCACATAGCCAGCCTCACACCCAAGCTTCAACCTCTCCAGCTCACGGATCCAGCATGCCCAATAAAGCTGAGGCCCAACCAAGGCCTTGTCTTCTTCAGCAGCAAGCCGAATCCGAAATCTTCCCAGCAACCTGCCTAGCTGGCACATTTTCATTGGCTGGAAATGGGTCAAAACTCACTTCTGCCACCAGCCACCTTCAACCCATATTTTGTGGGTATTGGGCTTTGCAAAATTGTTTTTTTGAGCTTTAAAGCTCATGTTTTTGTGGTATTTTAAAAAAGGGAAAAAGGACCATACACCAAAATAGCTAGGTCAATAATAATAAGATTTTATTTTTCAAAATCATATTTTATTATTAATATTTCAGATTTATTTTGTAAACCTCATTTTGTTGTTTAATTTCTTTTTAGTCCTTTTCTCCCTTTATAAATAGGGACTCCTTCTTCACACTATGTCTGTAATTTTTAGAGAAAAGAAACTATAGCAAAATTTCTACTCACTTTCTTCTCATATTTTCTTCTTAGAATTTTGTGAGAATCATGAGCATAATGGCCTAATCTTCCTAGGAAGGCTAGGGATGATTTTATATGCTAGTGATGTTATTTTGCTACTTTGATTTACTATGTTCTTAATGTAATATATTTGAGTTATTTATGTTCTTTCATCTCTATCTTTATTTACTTATACTAATAGTATATAGGATTAGTCATGCTCTTTCTATGTGCTTCTAATTAGTTAAAGTAATATTGGTACATAATTTTATGTCTAATATTCTATTGCATTATTCCCCTTGAGTATTTTGTCATTTTTAGATTTTTCATAAGATTAACATTGTGCTTTTAAAGTAAAGAACTTTATAACTCAAATAGACTTTTGTTAGAAAAAAATATATGTACTTTAATGTTAGATTTTCCAAGTAAATGTTGGGATGTGAACTATTTACTTGTGTATTTTTGTAAATCAAGTAACCAAGTAACTAAATAAGCATATGGATGATTCTTGAAACCTTTCCTTTTCTCAAACTCTTGATTACATCATACCTTTATTTCACTTATCTCATTTTATCACTTTATCAAAAAGACAATACCAAAATCTCAAACCTCTTTTCATTTACAATTTTATTTATTTCTTGTTACTAACTTTTTGTGTTATTTTCTACTAATCTTTTGATTTTAGGTTACCTCCTTGTGGATCAACCGCCCGATCTTACTACAACTACCGCTTAGTAGTAGTCACATTTTGGACGTTAAACAGTGTGGCAGGGAAGATCCTGCAGCGGGCATCGTCCGACACTTTCTGTATATCCATTTGTATCTCAAATTTGTTGACATGAGATACTGGGTCTCCGTACCCATCAAAGTTTGGTAGTACTGTCATTTTGAATTTGCTGGGGGTTTCTGCCACAGTAATCCTTTGCACAAACGGAGTGCCTCTCCTCCGGCCGTACTCTATGTGGGATGTTCGACTCCCGACCAGCTGTTGTACTGCCTTGTTCAGAGCATCAATTTGTGCTTGAACCGCGTCTGGGATTGCTGGGGCGACCGGTGCCGGAGGAGCGTACTCATTGTGCCTCTCGCGACGATCATTGAGCACATCCCTCAAATCATCATCCATGTGCCTTTGCTCGCTAACTCCTAGCTGATCAAAGACGTTATTTTTTCGAGGTTGCCCCCCAGCGTTATGGCTCGTCAGCCTATTTTCTCTAGGTGGGGGGTTTCTGTCTCCACCTCATTCCTCATTCCTCCGACCAGCATTCCCCCTTCCAGAATCGGCCTCATTATAGTCATGGCCGTCTCTAAACTGTGGTCGGCTATGGCGCGATCGGTTGTTCACATTGTTTCCTCCTCGGGCTGATATCTCCCGAGCATCAGGGGGACGCCTGCACTGGTCGTGGGGTCCTCGTGCATTATTATTCCATGGGAGGGCCCTGACCGTAGAGCCTGACTTGTTGTGCCTTCAGTTGGCAGAAGGACGCTGCCCTCTGCTCGGTGGATTTGGCTTTTCGTCCCTTGGGCGTATAGGGCTGCAGGGCGGCTGCCCGACCCTATTCTGCCTCTGGCGCTGGGGATTGCCTCAACCAGCTTGAGATTGAGGTTGCTGCTCAGGATCCTGAATTGGGACATCATCCTAAGCCACAGGTTGCTGCTCCGGCCTTTGAGGGCTTGCTGGCTGGAGCAAAGGACTTGGATTGGGAGCCCACTGTGGTGGCACACTTGGTGGCTGATCCGGTTGAGAGGTCGGCGCAGCCTGTCCTCGAGCCAATTGAATGGCTGCTTCAAGAGCGGCCGTGGCATCCCTCTGCCGATGGTCCATGTCCGCCTGCCGCTCATTTAGCTTGTTGACCCTAATTTTGGCCAACTGACACGGAGTCAAATATGCTTGATATGGGAAAACACGTTGGAAAGAATATGATGACGAAACAATAAAGAACACAAAAGTTTATAGTGGTTCGGCCCCAGAATCTGGTAATAACCTACGTCCGCTTGAATTGTTATTAATATAGGATTCAAAGGAGTGATCAAAGAACTAGGGTTCAATGAGTTTCACAAACCTTTGAAGAACAAGACAATATATCAAATAGAATCACTCTAATCTCCAGTGATCAGAAAGCAAAAAAGAAGATCCCTTTCCCTTGAGCTATCTTTCTCTATTTATAGGCTCAAGGAGGATTTACATTAATTTGTTACAGATATTATTTCCTAAATAATCGGATACTCAGGAAATCATGGGAGATAATTTCGGATACTATCATAACTGCATAAGATCTTCTCCGCGTATAGCATGCGTACGACCAGGCTGGTCGTATGAAGAGATCGAACGTTGCGACAATAGATGTCTTCCTGGTCGATAGTCGAGCACGAATTCTGCCAGATGTCAGCCACGTGTAATAAATGTTTGCCATGTCATTCATGCCTGTTTTTTGGATAACATTTTCCCCCCAAGTTTGTTTAGTGCGACCAGCAATAAAGAAACTTTAAGGAAACAACCATTCATATCCCCACGATGTCTGTCAGGATCCACGTGCATTTTTGAAAGCTGTGACATAATTATGTCTAATCAAGCCTTTCCAGTTTTCAAAAAGGAAATTTGACGGCTTATACACTTCCCCACGTTTCGAAAATGGGAAGTAATGATTACTACTTTTTGGCCATACCTCAGTCCCCATAAATACCTTCTTTTTCTTCTTTATAAATATTTTTTCTTACCATCTTTGTCAAGAGCTTCAAGAACCTTGCCTTCAGAATACAGAGCTTCGAAACTAGTCAATCGTTTAGCCGATGATCTTTCCAACTCGAACTTTTTCATTCTCTTCCGAATCTCCATCTTCGCCCAGGTAATCACTCTGTCTTTTTAAACTTTTCATTATGCCATGCACGCCGTTTCTATGCTCTGTGATTTCTGTGTTCTTGAGTAGGGTTTTATGAGGATCTTGTTGTATAAACCTTCCATTGCTTGGTAAGAGGGCATCTTTATGCTTTGTATAGGTTAGGACTTAGTTTGATAGTTAGGATCATAGGCTTAAGGCGTAAGGTCGACGAAAAATTCAACCTTCAAGCTAGGTGAAAAAACTAAGTTTTTTCCCGCCCTTCAGGAGTCGAAAAAGTTCTCTTTCAGAAAATAGTTTTTCTTCCTTTCTGATCCATTTTTCAAACCATTTATGTCGAACATAGTGTAGGAGTAGGATGCTGCTGGTTATCTAGACGCGAGCAACGTTATCCCAATCTTCCACACTACTTCGCAGACTATGTCTTATCTTCTCCATTGTCTGTTTGCAGTTCATATGCAAGACCCTTGGGGAGGAGAAAGACCTATTGAAGATGAACTCTTGGCCCAACTACTTGAAGGTGAAGAGAACCCATATACTTTGATACCAGAAATCCATTTTTCTCGCCCTAGCTCAAACCGTCCTCCAGTCCCCAATCAGAGAATGGCCCGAACGAAAACAAAAGCTCAAAAAAGGAAAAACCCTAACTCCTCAGGCCATCCTTCTACTGATGCCCCCTCGACCAGTGGTCGAGGCGAATTCACTCCTGAGACCAATGTCTAGAGGCGTGCCCGTCCTCGTCATGCTGACCAACCAGCTGTTGAGTGGCGCGTTGTTCCCCGAAGTAGGGTGACGATACCGATGATCGCCAACTACTTAAATAAATACAACCTGACGGGGGTGACCCTGGTCAGACCTTCTATCGACCAGCGGGCCAACCTGCCAGGCGGAGCCTATAGCGCCTGGTTGCGGTTTCACTTCGAGGCAAGTGCCACCTTGCCTCTTCACCCATTCTTTCAGGGGGTAGAAAATTGCTTCGGAGTTGCCCCCTTTCAGATCACCCCAAAAGGATATATAATGTTGGTCGCACTCTATATCCTTTATAAACTCAAGAAATGCCCAGTACCTACCCCCCACAAGGTCAATTTTCTTTTCGACCTTAAGTCTAACCCCAACCAAGATGGCACGGGGTTTTTTCATCTCTGCCACCAAGAAACCGGGCGCACTTTCTTGTCCGACACCACTCATATTTCTAACGCGGGGAGGTATCATCATGAATACTTCCTTACTCCTGACCTAGCCGTAGACAACCTGGCCTTCACTCGAGGAGGTAAAAATTCTTATGCCAGTAGCTTCTACACTTAGTGTTTTTATGTCACAATGTCTTGACATTACACTGTGTTCCAAGCCCATGGTTATGTCCAATCCCTACTCCAGGGATGGATTCAAGGGCAACACTCTTAGCCAGCATGCCAAATGCTGATAAGAGTGTAAAAACCTTAGTCAACGAGGCTAACCTTAGGCTGGTCGGCCTTTGGGGCTCCCAATCTGCGACAAATGAACCCTCAGCGGGCGGTGTCCAAGCCGACACGGAACCCAAGCAGGAACTCAAGCAGCAACCCCAGGCACCTCCTCCACGGAGGAGGCCAACTGGGGTTACGATCAGGGAACCTGCCATCCCCCATCGAGCGGAGAAAACCTCAGTCCCCGAGGGCAAGGGGAAACAAAAGGCTGCCGAGCCTACCGAACTTTCTTATTATTCGTCGGAAGTAAATGGTACAATAATCTCGCTTTTAAATCATTTTACAATTCCCTCTCATCTATTTGATGGGGATGGCAACTTTAGGAATGCTCCCTCTTTAAACTCAGATTTCTTCCAGGAACTAGGTAGTTCAGTAAATAATGCTACGACCAATAGTTGTAGCCCGGGTACTTTACTTGTAATCCTTTTACTTTTATCCCTGTTCCCCCTATGACCATTTAATCTCACTGCTCGAGTTGTTTCCTTTTGTGCAGGTATGGACTTTGAGGATGTCTTCGAGCACTACGAGGCTGTCGCTGCCTCTTCTGTCCCAAAGAAGGATAGCAAGAGGACTCGAGGGGAAAGCAGCAAGACCCCCTCGAAGAAGGCTCGAACAGACGATGCTCCAGCCACCGCCCCTTCCAAGGAGAACACGACACCTCTGCCCCCCACCGAGCAGCCGACTCCCACACCTGCTAATCCACAGCCCTCTTCTAGGGCTGCCGACAAGGAGGCATTGGACAACTCGTCCGAAGGCTCCCTGCCCAGCCTTGTGGTCGGGTCAGCCCGAGAGAGGATATACAAACTCTCAAAGCACAGACACAGTCAGGCCGCCATCACCGACACTGCTTCGATGGACGCCGGCCAGGTCGTCAACAGAGGGCTGAATGAGATAGTTAGCGTAAGTAACCTCTTGTTATTTTGCTATTCATATCTGATTTCTTTCCCGTACTTTATTTCATTTTTTTGTCTTCCAGGGGCTGCTAACTTTGACTGCTGGCTGGCGCCGTGTTGGGGCGTTGGTTTCTTAAGGCAGAAATTTTGACTCCAGGCTCGCCCAAACAAAGGAAGCGTTTGAGGCTGACAAGGACAAGCTGCTCGAGGAGAACAAGGAGCTATCCAGATAGTACGAACAAATGTGTGAGGACCAAGCTGTTCTCACTAAGGAGCTTTAGGACAGTCAAGAGGCCTTGAAGAAAGCCAACGAGGCCCGGGAGAAATGGAGGGAAATTTCTATACTTGTCACCCAAGAGTGTAAGCAACTTGGATTTGATCTAACCGCCAGCAGGGAAGCGACAAAGAAGCTCGAGGAGCGAGTGCAGGAGCTCAAGGAGGAAGGGGTCAAGAATTTGAAGAGGTACAAGGAAGCCACTCACCTCTGCTTCTACGAGTTCTGGAAGCACAACTGGGAGGCCAACTTCAACTACTAGTCTGAGCGGTTGAAGAGGACTCTGATGGTGCAGTGCGCTATCCGGTTGGAGGCATGCTGAAGCTGGTCCCCTGGTCGATCAAAGCACTCCTCCTAATCCTAAAGACCCTCCTGCTCCTCAATAATTATCTTTCTTTTATTTTGTTTTTATGGCCCACGGGTCCGCTTGTAAAGACAATTTACTTTTATTACTGCAAGGGCAGCTTTTTTACTTATAACTGAACAATTACATCCGAGCAATACTGCTCGCGGTGAAAAAGGTTTTTACTTTTAATTAAACAATTACATCCGAGAAATACTACTCGCGGTGTAAAAGATTGCCTTATAGATATTATAATGTTTCTTTTTATTATAATATCTGTTCGCATGACCGAACTTAGCATAGTACTTTGGTTTGATTTAACAAAACATAAATTTTGAAAAATACTCTCTAAGTACCGTAGCATGCTTTCACTCATTTTGTTCATGTGTTTACATACCCTTTGGTATGCTTTGCTATCGATGTATCTTATATGCCCCCCAAGTGATCGAGGAGCTATAGGTCCTTGGTCACTTGCCTTGACCACGACCTGTGCGAACATTGATACTCGGTAGGAAACGTAACACTTATAATACAACAAAATAACACACGTAATGAACAAATACTTGTAAAAATAAATTTACAAAGGTTGGCAAGAATGACTGGCTGCGCACAGTTCCTTATAATCTCATATTAAAAATGGACCAAACATGTCTTTACGAGTGATCTTAAAAAAGATCTTACACTTATAAACGATTAGCCATACAACGTGGCTAACCATTTTTCGAAACTTGTAAAAAGTAAAAATTTATACAAGACAGTCCTTTAAAAAGGACTGTTCATTGGTAGTACTTGCGCAGGTGTTCACCGTTCCAATAGCGTGGAATGAGATTTCCATTTAAGCGTGCAAGTTTGTAGGTGCCCAGATGAAGGACTTCTTCAATCAGGTAAGGTCCTTCCCAGTTTGGTCCGAGCACTCCAGCAGTGGGGTCGCGGGTATTCAAGAAAACTTGTCGTAGCACTAGGTCGCCGACATTGAATTTCCTCTCTCTCACCTTTGAGTAAAAATACCGGGCGACCTTTTGCTGGTACGCAGCGACTTGGAGTTGGGCTCTTTCTCGTATTTCTTCAATTGAGTCTAGGGACTCCATCAATAGTTGGCTATTTTGGCTCTGGTCGTATGTAATGCGTCGATGCAAGGGGGGATCTAATTCGACAGGTAACATAGCTTCATACCCGTATGCCAAGGAAAATGGGGTGTGACCCGTCGCTGTTCGATGAGAAGTTCTATATGACCAAAGGACTTCAGGCAGCTGTTCTGTCCATACTCCTTTAGTGTCTTCAAGTCTTTTCTTCAGGGTGTCCTTAAGCATTTTATTTACTGCTTCAACCTGCCCATTTGCTTGTGGATGCGCGACTGAAGAAAAGCTTTTAATAATCCCGTGCCTTTCGCAGAAGTCTGTGAATAAGTCACTGTCAAACTGGGTTCTGTTGTCTGAGATAGTCTTTTGAGGCAAACCATATCGGCAAACAATGCTCTTAATGACAAAGTCAAGAACTTTCTTGGTCGTTATGGTAGCGATTGGTTCAGCTTCGGCCCATTTGGTGAAGTAGTCGACTGCTACAACTGCGTACTTCACTCCACCTTTTCCCGTTGGCAGGGATCAAATCAAGTCTATACCCCATACTGCGAAAGGCCAAGGACTCTGCATCTGTTTTAACTCGTTTGGAGCTATGCATGGGATTTTGGAAAATCTCTGACACTTATCACACTTTCGCACAAACTCCATTGAATCTTCGTTCATAGTCGACCAAAAATAGCCCTGCCTTAGAATCTTTTTTGCCAAACTTTGCCCCTCAGCGTGATCCCCGCAGAAGCCTTCATGCACTTCCTTCATCAGCTCCTTAGCTTTCTCTGGTGTAATGCATCTGAGCAGTGGCATGGAATATCCCCTTCGGTATAGAACACCATCGACCAGTATATACCTAGCGGCCTGCCTTTGAAGAGTTCTAGCCTTGTTCCTATCTGCCGGTAGTACACCATTTGTAAGATACTCCAAGTAAGGCGCCATCCATGTATCTTCCATTCGGATTTCCATACTGGTTTCATTTGCTCGTATGCTTGGCTCGCTCAATCTTTCCACTGGCACAATATTCAAAGTGTCAGTATCTTTCGCGCTCGCGAGTTTGGCTAAGGCATCTGCGTTCGAATTTTGATCCCGAGGTATTTGCTGGAGGGTATACTTCATGAACTGGGCTAACAGGTCTTTAGTTTTGTTCAAGTAGGCCACCATTTTTATGCCTCGCGCTTGATATTCCCCTAGAACTTGATTTACTACCAGCTGTGAATCACTGTAAATATCCAGCACCTTTATACTCATGTCTTTTGCCATTCTTAATCCAGCGAGGAAGGCTTCGTATTCGGCTTCATTATTTGACGCTGTGAAGTCGAACCAAATGACGCAGTGAAATCGATGCCCTTCTGGCGTTATCAAGATCACTCCTGCTCCCACGTGAGATTTGTTTGACGACCCATCTATTAATAACTTCCACGAAGGAGCTTTATCTTGAGGCTCAGGCGCACTAGGCTTTTCGCACTGCTCGTTGTCTGGGAGTTCGGTGAACTCTGCAATAAGATCAGCCAAGACTTGTCCCTTTACTGCTGCTCGCGATGAATATGTAATATCGAACTGCCCCAGTTCGACTGCCCATTTTAATAAACGCCCAGCCGCCTCTGGTTTTTGGAGGACTTGCTGAAGGGGCAGGTCAGTTAAGACTGTAATGGGATAGGCTTGGAAGTAAGGACATAGCTTCCTTGAGGCCAGGATTAAACAATACGCTAACCTCTCGATGGGAGGATACCTCTGTAGAGTCCAAGAACTTTACTTAGCTAGTTAGATAGTAGTATTATAGTATTAATAGTATTATCTTTATGACTGTGGATTTTTGGTTCAGAACGGGAATTATTTGGACACTCATAGTAGTACTTGTAGACTTTCTAAGTTTAACCTATAGTTTAAGAATATTGATTATTAACCTAAGGTTTGATTAATATGGCTGATATTGAGGATAATATTTATTATACTATAAGGTTTAGATAAGAACCAATAGGATTTTAAGCACATGTTATGTATGGATGATTAAGGATTAAGTATTTTGAGGATTTAATTTAATAAGGGTAAAGTTTGAATGCTCTAAGATCAGTCAGCAGCTTTGAATACGTTTAAGGGCTTAGTCA
This sequence comes from Humulus lupulus, assembly GCF_963169125.1. NCBI lineage: Eukaryota > Viridiplantae > Streptophyta > Magnoliopsida > Rosales > Cannabaceae > Humulus > Humulus lupulus. Next base: position 125,918,247 of record NC_084794.1, read on the forward strand.
AGGCTATTTACTCAATTTGAATTAAGCTAAAAATGTGTAATTTCGTGTTTAAATAATCATTGAATGCCAATATATCGCAGCTATAGGGGCGATATATCGCAGCACGTAGATACGGAAAACACGAAACAATGCACGTTTGCCTCAGGCATAATGGTCCAGGTGATATATCGCCTCCTTCAGCATATTTTGAATGCTTTTGAATTCATTTTCCATTCAACCATTCAACCTTTTGATAAGTGTAGCACCTTTTTGAACGAGTCTTCAGCCTCTGCTGAACAATTATTCAAATTATTTTCACCTAAAAAGCCATTATTTTTATTCAAGTTAAATTAAGATCCTTTCATTCCTAAAATCTATAAATAGGACCTAGTACCCAACCATTATTCATCTTTTGCTCTAAGTTCAGAGGCTGCCAGTTGCTAGGTGAGTGTAAGAGTGTAAACACTTGGGTTGGGAATCATAAGCTTGATCATCATAAGCTTATCAAACACTTGGGGAAGTAAGGTTTTATAGTATTTCGATTCGAGGTTTAGATTGATCTTACAAGTCTTCAAGGTATTTCCACACTCTAGTTCTTTGGTATTATTTCTTTAAAAGTTCTCATAGTCTTCTACTTATTCTAACCTTATTCTTATTTTGGTTAGGAAATCTAAGAACTCACACATAAGTTTTTGGTAAGTATTTTCTCAATGGTTTAGTCCTTCCATTCCTTTCAATTCTCTTCTTCTCTATACTCACTCTTTTTTCAAATGGTTCTTAGGAGTGTTCCAAAGTCCCACCTCTGTCCTCTTATCCCGGTATTTTGGTAAGGAAAATAGGATAGAATTCATATGTTATATGTTTTATATGTGTTATCTTATGTTTTTATGTTATGATATGTATGTATGTAGGCTTAGGCATATGACCCATATGATTAACAAGACCCCAAATAGATTATGGGCATATGACCTACTTAGCTAGTAGGACCCCACTGGGCATATGACTTGTTTAGTCTATGGGACCCCAAGTAATAATGGCCATTATAGTATGTGTATGATATAAGTGTTATGTTATGTTTTTATGTTTCTTATGAAATTTATGTATATGAACTATGTGTTAGATTTTCCTTGCTGGGCATTAGGCTCATTCCTTTTTGTTTATATGTGCAGGAAAATAGCTATAGTGGCGGGTAAGATTCGTGGATGCTTGGGAGAATGTGTATCGGTGATGAATGGATTCAAGGAGTCGAGAGTTCGATTTCGAGGATCTAGTCTTTTATTTATGGTTTATGTGTAATTTTTCCGCACCTATTTATGTAAATTCTTTTCATTTCAATTAAGATATGTTTTCTTTTTAAAACAATGGGATCCCATATCCTGCTTTGAGTTATGTAAACATTGGTTTTTACAAGTTTTAATTAAAGTATGATCTTTTTCACTTGTAAGTTCTATTAAAGATTAGGGTCTATGTATAGTTTTCATTGATGGTCCAAAGTCTAGAGTAGTTGGGTCATTACAACCTCAGTTCTGCTCCGATTAGCCTCTTGCTTACATAGTAAACCGCTTTTTGTACGCCTTCTTCCTCTCGTACTAGTACCGCACTAGCAGCAACTTCAGTGATCGCCAGGTAAATGAACAAAGTTTCTCCTTCGATAGGCTTTGATAAAATAGGAGGTTGTGCCATATGGGCTTTTAAGGCCTGAAAAGCTTGCTCGCAGTCTCCTGTCCATTCAAACTTCTTGTTGCCCCTAAGTAGATTGAAGAAAGGGACACATTTATCCGTTGACTTGGAAATAAATCTACTTATGGCTGCAATTCTCCCAGTTAAACTTTGCACATCCTTGATCTTCTCTGGCGATTTCATGTCGATCAGGGCTTTTATCTTGTCGGGGTTGGCCTCGATTCCTCTTGAATTAACAATGAACCCCAAAAATTTCCCTGATCCAACTCCGAAGGAACATTTGAGAGGGTTTAGTTTCATCTGGTACTTGTTCAATACATCAAAACACTCTTGTAAATCCTTCACATGTCCTTCTTCTTTTTTTGACTTTACAAGCATGTCGTCCACGTACACCTCCATGTTTATTCCGGTCAATTCTTTAAACATGTGGTTAACCAATCGCTGGTAAGTCGCACCTGTGTTTTTCAGTCTGAAGGGCATTACTTTATAACAGTATAATCCCGTATCGGTCCGAAAGCTGGTGTGATCCTCATCAGGGGGATGCATGTTGATCTGATTGTAGCCTGAGTATGCATCCATGAAGGAGAGGATCTCGTGTCCTGCAGTAGCATCGACCAACTGGTCGATCCTTAGGAGTGGGAAGAAATCCTTCGGGCAGGCTTTATTGAGGTCTGTAAAATCCACACAGGTTCACCATTTGCCGTTAGGCTTGGGAACCAGTATTGGATTAGAGACCCACGATGGATAAAACGCCACCCTGAAAACCCATTCTCCTTTAATCTTTCAACTTCTTCTTTTAAGGCTCTCGCCGATCCCTGTCGAGCAGCCTTCTTTTCTGTTGCACGGGTGGAAAGCTCTTGTCTATGTTTAGGACATGGCTGATAACTGCAGGATCTATCCCAGCCATGTCTTTGTGTGACCAGGCAAAGACTTCCTAGTTTTTCCGCAAAAACTCCACCAGTGCATGCTTCGTGGTGGGTTCTAAGTTTTTCCCGACCTTCACGACTCTGGTCGGGTCTTTTTCGTCAAGTTGGACCTCTTCCAGGTCCTCGACGGGTCCAACATTTTCCTCAAAATCCCCAAAGCGAGGATCTAAATCTCTATCCTCACTTTGGGCAACACCCTATTTGGTGACTTCATCGCCGTATTGGGCTTGTGTATCAATTTCCATCTACAACCTATTTGGGGGAGTGCTCTTTGACGTTCCCTTTTTCGCCTTCATGACTGAGGCGTTGTAGCACTCCCTGGCCTCCCTCTGGTTTCCCAACACGCGTCCTACCCCTGCGTCTGTCGGGAATTTCATGGCTAAGTGCCATATAGAGGTGACGGCCCGTAGATCAACCAGTATAGGCCTCCCAATGACGGCATTGTACGCCAAAGGACAATCAACTACTATGAAAGTAGTGAGTAATGTCCTGGTAGCAGGCGCTGTACCTGCTGTCACTGGTAGTCTGATTGACCCTACTGGGGCGAGTCCCTCACCAGAGAAGCCATATATTGTTTGGTTGCGGGGCTCCAGGTCCTTAACGGACAACTTCATGCGTTCCAGCGAAGACTTATACATGATGTTCACCGAACTTCCTGTATCAACTAGCACTCTCTTCACCATCATGTTGGCCATTTGGATATCCACGACCAGCGAATCGGAATGTGGGAACCGGACATGTTGGGCATCGCTATCAGAGAAGGTTATTTCGCCTTCTTCTGACCGAGCCTTTTTAGGCGTGTGGTCATCCACAGTCATCATCTCGATGTCCTGGTCATGGGGCAGAGTCCGAGCATATCGTTCTCTGGCCTTTCCGCTGTTTCCCGCGAGGTGCGGGCCTCCACAGATGGTTAACAATGTGCCAGTTTCAGGATCAGGCTGCAAAGGTGGCGAGCGTTGGCGTATGGGCGCTTGCTCGTTACCACTTGGAGCTTCTCATTGGGAATTTCTCGAGGCCCGTATATATCTTCTCAAGTGTCCTTGTTTAATAAGGAACTCGATCTCATCCTTCAGCTGGTTGCATTCATTGGTATCATGTTCGTAGTCGTTATGATAACGACAAAACTTGGTAGTGTCTCTTCTCGAAATATCCTTTCGAATGGGACCAGGTTTCTTATAAGGCACACTGGAACTCGTGGCCTTATAAACCTCTCCCCGAGACTCAATAAGGGCAGTATAGTTAGTGAACCGAGGTTCATAACGATTACCCTTGGCTCGTTTATTGTCAGAGGTGGAAGGCTCATTGTGCGGCCTTTTCCCCCCATTCTTGCCATTGTCGTTGCCGTTGGGCTTGGACCCATTGGCGGCTTTGGCGGGCTCAGCAGTCCCCTTGTCCTTGCCTGGGGGCTTCCCTTCATTGGCGATGGCGTCTTCGAGCTTGATATATCGATCAGCTCATTCCAAAAATTCCTAGGTAGTTCTGACCCATGTTTTCTGAGGCTGTCCCAGAGAGGCGTGCGACGTTTAACCCCCGCGGTTATGGCCATCATCTTGCCTTCGTCTCCCATTGTTTTCGCCCCAGCAGCTACTCGCATAAAGCGCTGGACGTAGTCTTTCAGTGGCTCTCCGTCTTGCTGGCGTATTTCAACCAGCTGGTTTGCCTCAGTCGGGTGCACACGACCCGCGTAGAACTGTCCGTAAAACTCCTTTACGAACATTTCCCAGGAAACTATACTTGCATGAGGGAATTTGAAAAACCACTCATGTGCGGCATCAGAAAGTGTTGCAGGGAAGATCCTGCACCGAGCGTCTTCGGACACTTTTTGAATGTCCATTTGTATCTCAAACTTGTTGACGTGAGATACCGGGTCACCATACCCGTCAAAGTTCAGAAGCGTAGGCATCTTAAACTTGCTAGGAGTTTTTGCCATAGCTATCCTCCGGACGAAAGGAGTGCCCTTTCTCCTATCGTGGTTGATATAAGATGTTCTTCCCCCGACCAGCTGCTGCACTGTCTGGTTGAGGGCATCTATCTGGGCTTGCACGGCGCCAGAAATCGCCATGGCCTTTGGTGCTGGGGGGACGTTCTCGTCTTGCCGCTCCCGGAAATCGTTGAGTACGTCTCTTAAATCCTCGTCTCTCCTCCGCTGCTCGCTAGCTCCGAGCCAGTTGAAGATGTTATTTTTTCTGGGCTTCCCCCCAGCGTCCCGTCTATCGGGTTGGTCATCCCTAGGCGACAGGCTTCTGCCTCCACCCCTTTCTTCATTCCTCCGACCGGCATTTCCTCTGCCTAAGTCAGCCTCATTATAACCATGGCCATCTCTAAATCTTGATTGGCTATGGTGGGAGCGACTGTTCCCTCGGTTGCCTTCCCAGGCTGGAACCTCCCGAGCATTAGAGGGTGGCTTGCGTTGGTCGGTGGGTCCCCGTGCATTATCATGCCGTGGGGGACCCCGGACCGCAGAGCCTGACTCTAAGTTCCTTCTGTTACCAGGAGGACGCTGTCCTCTGCTCGGTGGGTTTGGCTCGTCGCCCCTATGGCGTCTAGGACTGCGAGGCGGTTGCTCGGCCCTATTCTGCCTCTGTTGCGGGAGATTTCCGTGACCAGCTTGGGATGGAGGCTGTGCTTCAGGGTCCCTTAGCGGGACATCGTCCTGAGGCGCCGGTGGCTGCTCGGGCCTTTGTGGGCTCGAGGGTTGGATAGGCAGGCTAGGATTGGGACCCCTGTGGGGCGGCCCATTCGCAGGTTGATCAGGCTGCAAGGCAGGTGCAGCCTGATTCCTAGCCAGTTGTAGGGCTGCCTCGAGGGCTTCCATGGCCTCCCTCTGGCGACGGTCCATCTCCGTCAGTCTTTCACTCAGCTCCAGGTGCTGCCGTTCAATTTCTTGTTGCTGCCGCGCCATGATTTCGGCAGTACTTTCCTGGCTGGCCCTCAGATTGGCCAGTTCGTCCTGCAATACCCCCAGGGTATTCTTCAGTGTCTCGGAGTCCATTTCTTCCTCATCAAATTCCAAATGTGGCTCATCCTCAGCCACGTTTGGAGGAGGAGGAGGCGGATGAGATGGTGCAGCGCCGACTGCCTGTCCAGTTTTCTTGGTAGTTTTCGCCATTGATCTTTCAACGATAATGTATCAAGCTCTCAATGAAAGCACCAGAATGTTGACCCTGATTTTGGCCAACTGACACGGAGTCAAATATGCTTGATATGGACAAACACATTAGAAAGAATATGATGACGAAACAATAAAGAACACAAGAGTTTATAGTGGTTCGGCTCCAAAATCTGGTAATAACTTACGTCCACTTGAATTGTTATTGATATAGGATTCAAAGGAGTGATCAAAGAACTAGGGTTCAATGAGTTTCACAAACCTCCGAAGAACAAGACAATATATCAAATAGAATCACTCTAATCTCCAGTGATCAGAAAGCAAAAAAGAAGATCCCTTTCCCTCGAGCTATCTTTCTCTATTTATAGGCTCAAGGAGAATTTACATTAATTTGTTATAGATATTATTTTCTAAATAATCGGATACTCAGGAAATCATGGGAGATAATTTCGGATACTATCATAACTGCATAAGATCTTCTCTGGGTATAGCATGCGTACGACCAGGCTGGTCGTATGAAGAGATCGAACGTTGTGACAATAGATGTCTTCCTAGTCGATAGTCGAGCACGAATTCTGCCAGATGTCAGCCATGTGTACTAAATGTTTGCCATGTCATTCATGCCTGTTTTTTGGATAACATAGCTCATGGCGCTAATGCTCAATCTCCCTTTGCTGCAGCGCCAAGGTTTCCGCTGCATTCTCCTGATTGGCCTTCAGATTGGCCAACTCGTCCTGCAACACCCCCAGTGTTGCCCTCAGCGTCTCCGAATCTAATTCCTCCTCTTCAAATTCCAAATGTGGTTCATTTTCAGCCACATTTGGAGGAGGAGGTTGAGATGATGCAGTGCCAGCGGTCTTTCCAGCTCTCTTGGATGTCTTTGCCATTTGATCTTCTTAAAACTTCTTGATCAAACTCTCAATGAAAGCACCAGAGTGTTGACCCTCAATTTAGCCACGACACAGAGTTAGAAATATGACAAAGAAATAAGAAGGCAATCAAGAATGGAATCAAATGGTAAGAAATGACACAAATAATTTATAGTGGTTCGACCCCGACAATGTGGTAACAACCTATGCCCACTTAGTGTTATTATTGATGTTGAATTCTAATGCCGTGATCAAATAACTAGGGTTCTTGAGTTTCACAAGCCTTAGAAGAATTACAACTTTTCGGTGGATAATCACACTTACACTCTTTCTATGTGTATTACGAAAAAAGGTTCAAAAGTCCCTTCCTTGAGCCCTCTCATGCATATTTATAAGCTCAATGGGGGTTACATGGGTCAATGGACTTTAATTCTGCTTAATATCAGCGTATTAAGGCAATAAAAAGAATATAATAAATGTAATTATTACAAGATTACATATCTTTAAAGGAAATAACCCGAAGCATGCGACCAGTCTGGTCGCATCTAATCGCAAGATCTGATGAAGCAATAAGAAGCTGGTCGATAGTCGAACATAACCTCTTCACATTGGTGCTTCCACGTGTCAACCGCGTGTAATAAATTATTGCCACATCATCATGAACCATTTTTGGGTAAACATAGTGCATGTGATTGATCATGTCAAAACAACTCAATTAATGAACTTCAGGTTCACTTAAATTTTCAGCATATAAGCAATCACTATAAGTTTCATTTTTATATAATAGATAATGAAACAATTTCAATATCCTACAAAACAAGTAATAGTAACATTATGTTCAGCAACATTATATTTCATCATTTTCTCTATTCAATGATGTGTAGGCTTGAAAGTACAATTTTTTTAAAAATATATATATAAACAACTTCATCATTCATTCAAGTTAATACACAATTATAATAATCATATTTGTGATAACCAAATAGATATAATCATAATATCAATATGTCATTCATTTTTTTGTCATTTCTTTCCAACAAGTAGTCAAATTTATTAATGAAATAAATCATTCATCATTCTTATGACTTGGTATATTATGTATATTTAAATGTATGACTACTAGTATATATAATAAGTCATTTCTTGCTACATTCACAATTAGATAAAAATTGTATGATTGGTACATAAAAATATATTTAACTTTAGCTAGTAATTGTGTTAAGGTTTCATCAAGAACATTTTCAAACAATCTTTGTGACTTTATAACGCTTTAAGGAATGCAATTACAATTTACATTTTGACCAATGACAAAGTTCACTATAATACAAGTAATTGGGACATTCACTTCTAGGAATGTGCAATGAATAATTGACATAAGTAGTGACTATATATATTTTTTATCACCAATAATTATTTGAGTATCATTCACTTCAGGAATTTACTTCGAGGAATAATATTAAGAACACATTACTTGTTTCTAGCAAGAAATATTACATATATGTTAACATGACTAATATATATAATATCAATACTCTTTAAAATGAAATTTATTTTCTATCATTCTCTTTAGGGAATGACGTTTAAATGTACAACAAAATTGATATAATTTTCTATCAGTCTCCAATTGCATATCATAATAAATTTCAATATTGTTTAATTGTGTTCATAAATTTCATATAATTGACAAATATGAAATATTCACCTCAGAGAATTTCGCTAAAATATCACAACTCTTTAGCAATTATATTTCCTTTTCACAGAACACATGAATATGTATATATATAAGGGTGCACTCTTAATGGTTACTACTAATGGATGGTTACTTTGATATTAACCATTAGATTAAGATCAATGGTCCATATTTATAGTTGTTAATTAATATTTCTAAAAATAAATTTTGATTTGTTCAAATTTTCGGAACGGTTACTTGATGAAAAACGTGTATTTATTATGAAAATATAATATTGTAAACTTTTCATTTTTCAAATGCATGTCAATTTCTAAATATAGCTAGTGTCTCTCATTGGTTGGAAACAACATTAATTATGGCAAAAAAAAAATTTAATTTGAAATTAACGGGAAAAAAAATATTTACTTGTTGGTGACTTGCTATACCAAGTCACTATGTTGTCACATCATCATAATTATTTTTTACATATCTGTGGGTAGTAACCATTGAGAAGTCTTCCATATATATAAATATATAAATGGGTGCACTCTTAATGGTTACTACATATAGATGGTTGCTTTAATATTAATCATTGGATTAAGATCAATGGTCCTTATTTATAGTTGTTAATTAATATTTTTAAAAATAAATTTTAATTTTTTCAAATTTTTGAAAGGTTACCTTATGAAAACGTGTATTTATTATGAAAATATAATATTGCAAATTTTTCATTTTTCAAATGCATGTCAATTTCTAAATATAGCTAGTGTCTCTCATTGGTTGGAAACAACATTAATTATGGCAAAAATAAAATAACTAAATTCAAAATTAATATAGAAAAAAAATATTTACCTGTTGGTGACTTGCTATACCAAGTCACTATGTTGCCACATCATCATGATTGTTAGTACTCATCTATGAGTAGTAATCATTGAGAAGTCTTTCATATATAAATACACTTATTTAATATATCTCAATCAATTATAATGATGAATATCATTTTTATTTTGCATAATCTTCAGGATATATGCAAGATTTTTATCAAGAATCTATAATAAATAGTTTTCTTTTCTTTTCCCATGTCATAGATATTGAACTTTACAATTTCTAATGTAAACATTATAAATAACTATAAAATAAATACTATAGGGAAATCAATATAAAATATGTGAGATAGTAAGAATATATATATATATATATATGAACAAAATTATATTTATGATAACAAGACATTAAACCAACTAATATTATCACATTGGTGAAAAAAAACTCACATATACAATTTTTTTTTACTATCAAAACATATAGTATGATAATCATATAAACATACATTTGCAATAAAATATTTTACCTGTAATGCCCTGAATTTCCTAATAAGGGTTAGGACCTTGATTAGGAGGGCGGGAGGGCCATAATTGATTTATTATGTTATTAAATGATCATATGCATGTTTATGTGAATTATACATGCATATGGGTGTATTTATAATTATAAGGGCATTTTGGTAATTTGGCCCGTTGAGGGCGTAATTGTGTAATTTCGTGCATGTGGGTGAGTTTTGGATGGTACCACATTATATGTGAATTTGTTCGAACTTTTCGGCATGAGACGATCATGAAATGCAAGTGTTCGATCTGGTCATAACAGGCTTAAGTTCGAGGCTCGGGGTGAGTCTTGGGGTGATTTTAATGATTAGAGCGTTACTGGGAATTAAAGGGTAACAGGATATGATTTATTGGTATGTGAGAATATTGAGCATAGCGGGAATTGGGGGGTGTTAATTATAATTAACGAAATAGGTGCGGAAGGATGATTCTGCCCTTGGTGGCTATTAAGGCTTTATTTTAGACTTGAGGGCATTTAGGTCTTTTCACCCTTAAGGATTTATATCAGCCATTAAGGCTGTAGAAGCTTGTTAAAAACAGAGTCCCATTTTCTCCTCTCCCGATGGTTTTCTCCCTTATTTCTCTCTGAATTTTCAAGCTCTTTCTGAAGAATCGAGCCAAGGAACCAAGCTGTGATAAGCTAGGGTTATGCTCCACCATTGAAGAGGGTGTGTTGCTGAGATTGAGGTGAGTTTTAGCCATTAGAACTCTAGCTTTTGCTCTATTTTCATAGTTAAGTTTCAGCTGGTTTTTTAATTAGAAAGTTGGGAATTGGTTGGAGTTTTGGCTAGGGTTCTTGGGGTTGTGATGCTTGGGGCATGTGAGGATGGTTTTTGGGTTCATTTGGCATCAAAAATGGGATTTGGAAGCATTGGAATTGAGTTAGAACTGAAGGAGTCGAAGAAAGAGGTTTCAAGGGGAAACCAGTCTGGGGGTAGCGCTACAGCGCCCATCAGAGGGAGCTATAGCGCTACACAGGGCTTCAGTTAGGGCGGTTTGGTTATGAGTATAGCGCTGGGGCACTATTGAGCAGCGCTGTAACGCTACTCTGTTTCTCCAAAACCCCATTTTGAGTGTTTTTAAGGGTTTTTGGCTCGAGTTTCAATCCTTAAGGCCCAGGATCGAATCTACTCACCGTGTGAGCATGTTTCGAGGTCCCGAGAGTGGGGTTTAGATCAAGACCCTATCTTGGTTGATTTTCATTAATCGGAGATTGTTTTTCGTTATGACTAGGTGACCGCTAAAGGATTAAGGATCGATCGTTCTCAAGGGTCGTTCTTGTTCTAATTCTCGCTCGAACCAGAGGTAAGAAAACTGCACCCTATGTATATGTGACATGCATGGTTATTCTTAATGCATGTTGGATGTTTAAATGTAATGCACGAGAAACATGTGACTAGGGCATGCCGTGAATATTGAGTATGAGATTGTTCAGAGCTTGAGCCTCTATGTTTATGCATGATCCTAATTGTGCTAGTAATTATTGAGTAAGCATGATGAATGCCCTGTATTCGAATATTTGACATATGATATATGTTTGGTAGCATTGCTTACTTGTGTATGGCACTGACTAGTAAGGGTCGGCACTAGTCGAGTATCATAGACCTAAGAGTCGAGAACGGCATAACGTCATGAACGCAGGGCCGATTAAAAGATTAGATCTAATCGATATCAGCGTTGAATGACTCTAGGGCATTAACGCTGGACCGACCCTAAGGTCGATGAATCTTATAAGTGCTTGACTAGTCTAAGCTAGTTACTCAGAGCCAGGGCCAAAGGCCTAGGTGGCGGTTTGTCACATGGCTAGGGAGCGGAATCCCACAGTTGTGACTCTATGGTCATGCGATAGGTTATATTGGTGACTAGTTCATTGAGCACCTATCATGTTCAAGCTAGTGAAATGCTCACTTATCTATAAAGCCCCGGTGACCCTATCGTCACATGGCTATTGGGAACGGAACCCACCTTAGTGACTATTACAACTATCACTGTTCTATTTTGGGCTAAAAGCCCTGGATGAATATTATGATCATTGGTTGATGTGTTATACTCAACATTACGTGAACTCATTTGCCTGCTTGAATAGGGTTATCTCTGCTAGGCGTGTGCCTTATGATTTGATGTCATGATATGACTGTTTATGAGCATATTGAGTTTTCTTGCTGGGCTTCGGCTCACGGGTGCTATGTGGTGCATGTAAAGGCAAAAGAAAGCTGGATCATCCTTGAGTTGGAGAGCTTAGGTGATAATGTGTACATATGCAGCTGCTCGACCACCACGGCCGAGGTTTGAAGAGGAACTAGAGTTAAACCCAGTTTTACTGCCTAGATCGGATGGTTGCAAATATTTTCTTGTAATAGACCTATAAATTATATTTTTGGGATCCCAATGTATATAATAAACGTTCTAATGAAACGTTACATCTTAACCAAAAAATTTAATCCCTAAACTGCTAAACATACTTAGTTACACGATTTTGGCCAAATAACTCGATTAGCGAGTTTAGCACTGTTTACAAGGCACACTGTAACGGTCCCTGGAGTTTAGGACGTTACATTTACCTCAATGAACTGTGATGACTAGAGACTTGAAGATGAATTTTGATACCAACACAGTATGATGGTTGAAGTTTGAATATCAAGTTCAGATTCAACGAAAGACGATGGCTAGAGTCATGATCAGTTTTGAACCTACAAACAAAACAATGATAATTAGATATTTGTGTTGCTAGCGTGTTATAAAACTATTAAGAGTACTGAAATATAAAGTATAAAGAAATAGACAGAGTAATAGAGAAAGATGTAAAGAAATAATGAAATTCTTGTGTCTTATTTCAATGAGGGTGGGCCCCTTAGAAAATCAAGTAAGTATCGCAAATACAATCAATAATTAATACAAATATTTAACTTTGGGTAACCTGTTTATTACTATATATATATATATATAATATTTATAATAAATACATTATAATCCCTTGATTTTTAAAAATACCAATATATTACATCTTCTTAAAGATACAATATTTGTTTAATAAAAGAAAAAGGAAAAAGTACTGTCGTATGCAAAAGAAAAGACGATGGTAAATGTTTTCTTACTAGATTGGCCTATATATAAGATTGGCTAAAGATGTTTTCTTCGTAGTTTTAAAAAGAGAAAAAAATAGCTATGTATAGCTTCATGATCGGATGATAATTTATTTAATAACTAATTATGATTAAGTGAATAAATATATAAGTTTATTGCTGTACGTATAACACATCATAATCTCTGTTTACATTGTCCCTACTAAAAAAATAATTAAAAATACATATGACGAAAATAGTAAAAGAATGATCCCAACTTCCGAAGACCTTTTAAAAAGAACGATGTTATCTTTAAACAAAACGATGTGATCATAAATAAATACTCTTAAAAACACCAAATCTATTCAAATCAAACTTATAATAATCATTAATCCAGAAATGAATAAACAATTACAAGAGCGGAGAATTCATAGTATCAGTAGAGAGATAACAATCCATGATCCGAGAAAGAGATAATAATAGAAATAATAAATAAATCAAAACTGATCCATGTCGACAGGGGCAGTTGTTGAGCTTCAGAGGAACTCTTCCAAGTGGTCTACTATAGTAGAAAGCATTACAAAACTTGAGAGAAAGATCTTCCCCAAACATGAATCGCTTGCCAAATCCTTTGAAGATGAACTAAGGAAAAAGAACTGTGGATTGCTTTACATGGAAGTGGATGGCGATATTGCCGGCTATGTCATGTACTCACGGCCTTCTTCTCTTTCCGCTTCCATCACAAAGCTCGCAGGTTCTAAAACCCATCATCTTTCTCTTTCGAATATTGTGTCCATATACCATATCATCTTTACGTTCAAATTCCTATAGTGCTCCTAAAAATTTCATATGTTTGATTTCATGTTAATGGGTGACTGATTAATTGAACTATTAGTGTCTACTCATGCTTACAACCTGTTCGACGAAAGTTCTGTGTAGAGTTCAAGGACTTTTCTTGTACTTTTTATTAATGTGGGGCATTCTATAAAAGCTTATTCTTTAATTCTCTAATTTCGATGTTTGTTTGGACTGGTTTATTTGTTAGTTAAGGAGAATTTTCGGAGGCGCGGATATGGAGAGGCACTACTAAAAGCAGCGATTGACAAAAGCAGAACGAACCATGTGCAACGAATATCTCTTCATGTTGACCCCTTGAGAAATCCTGCCATGAATCTCTACAAGAAATTGGGTTTTAAAGTTGATAATCTCATTGAAGGTTACTATTCATCTGATCGAAATGCCTATAGAATGTACTTGGATTTCGATCCCGAATAGTGTGTCAGTACAACGAGAGATCAAGCGTTGCTCCAAGAACATATATTTTCTCAGTTGGGTGGTATTATATGTCAAAGACCACAAAACCATGGTAAGATTAAGCTATGTTACTAGTTGCATTGCAAAAAAGTGTTATCAGAACATTTGAATTTGGTCCTGTAATAAAAGACTAATTTTGTTCCATGGAAAACATTAAATGCCAATCACTATGAATATACATAAAAATTATGATCATGTCAAAGAGATAACCACTACACCACAGCATCTTACGTGTCATTTGCAAGAAATCTATCAACATTGCAAAGAGATTACTTGAAGTATATAACTGTTTTCACGTATTTTGTTTTTTTAAGATAAGGACTAAAGGCTAATTTTATTGAAGCCACCTGGATTTTTGTTTCTTAGTATGGACATTAAAATAATAGAAAATCATTTCGGCTCTTTCCTTCTGTCCTATATTTCAAATTTAGAACTTAGTATTTTGTAGTTGGGTTTTTGGTGGTCAAAAATGGGGAGAATGGTGAGTAGTTGCTTGCAATCGATTCTGAAACGGAAATTTCATACTTTATGCATGAAAATATACAATATTATTAAACATCCTAAAAATAGGCTTTTTTTATTTTTAATTTTGGCAATATTATTAATCTCCAATCATTAATTTTTCTCTCTCATAACTTAACTTTTACGTTCTGTCTCTACCAAGTTGGCACTACCACCACCACGTTATAAGAGAGAAAAGAATTAATAGCAGGGGTACAATGGTCAAAATTTTATTAAAAAAGCTTATTTTTTATATGCCTAATAATGTTATCATATTTTTTATTTTAATTTATATATATTTTCATGCATAAAGCATGAAATTTTAATTCTGAAATTGGTGAACACTGTCATGGGGATGCTTGATATAGCCATAGTTTTGTACTCCTTGTGGCTTATTAGGGTTTGACAAAGGCAAATGGATGGGTTTCCCATTGGAGGGTTCGATAATCTTGTTCCATGATATCATCTTATATTTTTCCTTAATTATTATTAATTTTATAAATTATGCATATTTTGTAGCTTATGTTTTAACAAGGTATAGCTTTGACACTCTGTTCTTGATAATTATCATTAATTATCCTATAATTTGCAAATCAGTATAAAATAATACTTATATTCTCGATAATAGTCATTGGGTAATCTGTAATTTAAAAATTAGTATAAAGTAATGCCATGTTATTCATGAGAATATACCCATTTGGTATATTGTCATTTGTTACAAAATTTGAGCTTAAGGTACATTTTTTTATTTTGATTTTGCATATGTAGGGTATTGTATTTGTATTATTCATAATAGATGGTACTAATATAACTTTGGTAAAACACAAAGTACCAAATTAGTAAATTCCCTTAATTTTATTTATATAATTTCTATGAAATTAATTGATATTTTAAATTGAATGTCAAAGTAATTGATTTTTTTATTTTACGATCATGAAATTCATTCTTTGATATTTTAATTATTTATTAATAATATTACAATTCTCTTAAGGTAATAAGAATAAAACCAATCTCTTTATAATTGAAAAGTTTTGATAAGATCAAAATTCACAATTTCTCAAAATTAATATTTCTATTTATAGAAATGGAATTAATTCTAAATATAAAAACAAATTAATTATTTCTATTTATAGAAACTAATTAATAATTTTCACTTATAGAAATGGAAAAGTTTCTAATTTTACAATTTAGTTTAATTCCATATATAGTTTAGAATAATTCTATTTATAGAAATGATATAGTTTATATTTATAGAAACTGAATGAATATTTTAGGAAACTATTTATTCCAATAGAAGAAAGTTACCTTCAGAAAAACCCTAATTTAGGAAATTAAGTCAATTCATTTAAACTCTAGTTAGGATTTTGAAACCGGACCCTCAAGGCCCATACAAGAGGACAAAGCCCATGAAGATAACAAGGTCATACGAAGCCCGAAATATGTCTCAAAACATCAGTTTTGTTAATTGCATTAGAAATAAAACTATGACTACCCAGTTTACAATTAGGTGTTATATAATATATGATTATTTAATGACTAATGATATGTGCACACACAAATTATACACAAATATTACACACTTATATGGCAATTTTTTTCAACCAATCATATTTACTTAAGATGAGTCCTACTAAGTAAAGACTTGCCACATAAGTGTGTGTAATATTTGGGTGTAATTTGTGTACACACATATCATGACTCTTATTTAATTGTTATTGTTTGAATGGCTCATATGTCATATAGAATATAATCACCCATATTGCATATCATTTTTGTTTACATTGCTTGTTATATTTTTTTCCGAGGTTAGAAAAGCAGTATAATTATTTTTCTTTCCTCCAATTGGTAATTCATAATATGATATTAGATTTAATAAGTTAAAATTGGATAATGTCATATAACAAATAGCTAGCAAAGTCCATATCTTAAATTTTTTGTAGTTTTTAATGAGATTAAAACCTAGGGCAAACATAGTTTAGAAATTAGTTTCTAAATATGGTATCATAAGAATTTTAAGAGTTAGAATTCATAATAAATAAGTGATTTAGATCTAATAGTTAAATCTTGGTAAAATCACTAAGTCATTAAAATATGAGATATCTTAATTAAAAAAACATTAATTTTAAATTAGTGAGTGGGAGAAGGTTATATGACAATATAACCTACGGTCCCTACTATTGGTTGAAAAACAATGATTTTTAGGCACCGCCTCGTGGTGCTTGATCGTCCCCCTAAGGGTGGTGTTTGTCTAGGATCTTAACACGTAGACCTCCTAGCGATAGGCTTTTGAGATGTATTATGTTATCCCTAAAAATTCAAGAGATGACGTGACGAATGAGAAAGC